>NC_044037.1:308339900-308434266 GCF_901765095.1 Microcaecilia unicolor | reverse complement strand
TGTATGGAAAGGAGGAAGAAGGGGACTGGGATGCTGGTGCTGTATGGAAAGGAGGTTTAAGGGAAGAAGGGGACTGGGATGCTGGTGCTGTATGGAAAGGAGGAAGAAGGGGACTGGGATGCTGGTGCTGTATAGAAAGGAGGTTTAAGGGAAGGGGACTGGGATGCTGTATGGAAAGGAGGAAGAAGGGGAGTGGGATGCTGGTGCTGTATGGAAAGGAGGAAGAAGGGGACTGGGATGCTGGTGCTGTATGGAAAGGAGGTTTAAGGGAAGAAGGGGACTGGGATGCTGTATGGAAAGGAGGAAGAAGGGGAGTGGGATGCTGGTGCTGTAGAAAGGAGGTTTGAGGGAAGAAGGGGACTGGGATGCTGGTGCTGTATGAAAAGGAGGTTTAAGGGAAGAAGGGGACTGGATGCTGTATGGAAAGGAGGAAGAAGGGGACTGGGATGCTGGTGCTGTATGGAAAGGAGGAAGAAGGGGACTGGGATGCTGGTGCTGTATGGAAAGGAGGTTTGAGGGAAGAAGGGGACTGGGATGCTGTATGGAAAGGAGGAAGAAGGGGACTGGGATGCTGGTGCTGTATAGAAAGGAGGTTTAAGGGAAGAAGGGGACTGGGATGCTGGTGCTGTATGGAAAGGAGGAAGAAGGGACTGGGATGCTGGTGCTATAGAAAGGAGGTTTAAGGGAAGAAGGGGACTGGGATGCTGTATGGAAAGGAGGAAGAAGGGGAGTGGGATGCTGGTGCTGTATGAAAAGGAGGTTTAAGGGAAGAAGGGGACTGGGATGCTGGTGCTGTATAGAAAGGAGGTTTAAGGGAAGAAGGGGACTGGAATGCTGTATGGAAAGGAGGAAGAAGGGGACTGGGATGCTGGTGCTGTATGGAAAGGAGGAAGAAGGGGACTGGGATGCTGGTGCTGTGTGGAAGGGAGGTTTAAGGGAAGAAGGGGACTGGGATGCTGGTGCTGTATAGAAAGGAGGTTTAAGGGAAGAAGGGACTGGAATGCTGTATGGAAAGGAGGAAGAAGGGGACTGGGATGCTGGTGCTGTATGGAAAGGAGGAAGAAGGGGACTGGGATGCTGGTGCTGTGTGGAAGGGAGGTTTAAGGGAAGAAGGGGACTGGGATGCTGGTGCTGTATGGAAAGGAGGTTTAAGGGAAGAAGGGGACTGGGATGCTGTATGGAAAGGAGGAAGAAGGGGACTGGGATGCTGGTGCTGTATGGAAAGGAGGAAGAAGGGGACTGGGATGCTGGTGCTGTATGAAAAGGAGGTTTAAGGGAAGAAGGGGACTGGGATGCTGTATGGAAAGGAGGAAGAAGGGGACTGGGATGCTGGTGCTGTATAGAAAGGAGGTTTAAGGGAAGAAGGGGAGTGGGATGCTGGTGCTGTATGGAAAGGAGGAAGAAGGGGACTGGGATGCTGGTGCTGTATAGAAAGGAGGTTTAAGGGAAGAAGGGGACTGGGATGCTGTATGGAAAGGAGGAAGAAGGGGACTGGGATGCTGGTGCTGTATGAAAAGGAGGTTTAAGGGAAGAAGGGGACTGGGATGCTGGTGCTGTATGGAAGGAGAATAGCCTCTGTACATTTCTGTATTAATATGCTGTAGAATTTTTCATCATTTGACTTTTTTTTTTTTGTATTTAATTTACAAGATCTGACCATACAAGTACTGAACTACTCTGGATCTCTCAAGACTGTTGTGCCATGGTTTAAAAATCCCTCAGCTTGCTGCTTCTTGGACTTTAAAGAACCAACTAACAAGTGCCATCCTCTTAGTGTATTAACTCCTCACCCCCAAGAGTGACTTCTTACAGCCTCTCCCTCCTGCCTTCCTCCCACTGACTGAAGGATGGTTCTGGGACCATGGGACATTCCCTCTGCATCTGTTCTCGGGGAACTCTAACCATCGATAACAAACGCTATCTCTTCATCCAGAAACTCGGGGAGGGGTGAGTATGCTTCTGATGAATTTGGGGAAGGAAGGGAGGGTGTCTTTCTATACAGCTCAATATGGTGGAGGATAATGCTGTCCGATTCGGCCAAAAAGTTTTCATTTATATGAATCAATTTTTATTCAACTCAGTTCTTTAAGGCTGCTATCATGAAATAAATTTCATTTTTCTACCTTTGTCTGGTCCATTTGTCATTTCTTCTCCGTCCATGTCCATCGTTCAACTCCCCTCTGTGTCTCCTACCCCTTCCCCTATTTTCCTGCCATGTTGAGCATCTCCCCCTTCTATCCACTGCCTGCTCTTCTTCTCTTCCCCTTTTTCATCCAGCCTTTGGCCTCCTTCTCTCTCCGTCTTCAATCCTTGGTCCTTCTCTCTTTCTCCCCCCCCCCACCCCAACATTGCAGCAGGTGCCAGCACTGTTGTAATATAATTACAAATTTAGAACACTTTTATTTTTCAAACCACCACCACATTCCCTTATGATGCTTTGATTTTCAACTTTAAAATTCTTTCCAAATACTTCTTAAATTGAAAGAAAAGATGTGATTTAAAATAAAGGGGAAAAACAACTTCTAAATACTGAATTCTTTTCCAGTATTAACATAGCGTGCCAGATGTATCCCCAATGCCCTCAAGCACATTGATCAGGTGTATAAGTAATGTTCACTGCTTCATACATATGCCTGGGGTAGTAAGCATTCTTCCAGGCTTCATGAGGCAGAAGATGAACAACGCGTTAAGAGTGCCTGTTCTTTTTTTACCTATAAGTATTGCCATACTGGGACAGACCAAAGGTCCATCAAGCCCAGCATCCTGTTTCCAGCAGTTGCCAATCCAGATCACAAGTACCTGGCAGAAACCCAATTTAGCAGCAACATTCCATGCTACCAATCCTGGAGCAAGCAGCGATTTCCCCATGTCTATCTCAATACCAGACAATGGACTTTTCCTCCAGGAACTTGTCCAAACCTTTTTTAAACCTAGATACACTAACCACTGTTACCACATCCTCCAGCAGTAGGTTCCATAGCTTAACGATTCTTTGAGTGAAAAAAAAAATTCCTTCTATTTATTTTAAAAGTATTTCCATGTAACTTTCTTTAGTGTCCTCTAGTCTTTGTACTTTTGGAATGATTAAAAAAATCGATTTACTTCTACTCGTTCTACACCACTTAGGGTATTGTAGACCTCAATCATATCTCCCATCAGCCATCTCTTTTCCAAGCTGAAGAGCCCTACTACTACTACTCCTACTACTAATCATTTCTAAAGCGCTACTAGACGTACGCAGCGCTGTACACTTTAACATGAAGAGACAGTCCCTGCCCCACAGAGCTTACAATCTAATTAGGACAGACAAACAGGACAAACAAGAGATAAGGGAATATGAAAGTGAGGATGATAAAAAGGGTTCTGAACAAGTGAATAAGGGTTAGGAGTTTAAAAGCAGCATCAAAAAGGTTGGCTTTTAGCTTAGATTTGAAGACGGCCAGAGATGGAGCTTGACGTACCAGCTCAGGAAGTCTATTCCAGGCATACGGTGCAGCAAGATAAAAGGAACAGAGTCTGGAGTTAGCAGTGAAGAAGAAGGGTGCAGATAAGAGCGATTTACCCAGTGAAAGGAGTTCCCGGGGAGGAATGTAGGGCGAGATGAGAGTGGAGAGGTACTGAGGAGCTGCAGAGTGAATGCACAGGTCAATTAGGCCTCAGAACGGTAGAGGACATAACAAGAACCGACCCACGAAGAAACAACCAACCGAGAGTGCAGCCCGGAACACAACAAAAATGGGCCCAGGGGGGTGGAGCTGGACTCCAAGCCCCAAACAGACTCCGCAGCACCGACCGCCCAAACCGACCGCCGTGCTGGCCATCCCGCCGAAGGCAGCAATGAGATGTGAATGTGTGGACAGAAGACCACGCCGCAGCCCTGCAAATCTCCTCAACAGTGGCTGACCTCAAGTGGGCCACCGCCGCTGCCATGGCTCGAACACCAAGAGCCGCGACATGACCCTCAAGAGTCAGCCCAGCCCGGGCACAAGTGAAGGAAATGCAATCCGCCAGCCAACCGGAGAAGGTGCGCCCCCCGACAGAGACTCCCCTCCCATTGGGATCAAACGAAACAAACACCTAACCTCTCTAACCTTCCCTCATATGAGAGGAGTTCCATCTCCTTTTATCATTTTGGTCGCTCATTTTATTTGAACCTTGTCTAATTCCACAATATCTTTATTGAGATATGGTGACCAGAACTGAATTCAGTACTCAAGGTGTGGTTGCACCCTGGAGCGATAGAGGCATTATGGTATTTTCAGTCTTATTCACCATATCTTTTTTAATAATTCCTAGCATCCTGTTTGCCTTTTTTGGCCGCCAGCACACACTGAGCAGAAGACTTCAGTGTATTATCTACAACGACACTCATATCTTTTTCTTGAGCGCTGACCCCCAAGGTGGACCCTAGCATCAGGTAACTGTGATTCGGATTCTTTCCAATGTGCATCACCTTGCATTTGTCCACATTAAATTTCATCTGCCATTTGGATGCCCAGTTTTCAGTTTCCTAAAGTCTTCCTGCAGTATTTCAGTCCACACGTGAAAAACTTGAATAGTTTTGTATCATCTACAGATTTAATCACCTCGCTCGTCATTCCGATTTCCAGATCATTTGTAAATATGTTAAATAGCACTGGTCCCAGTACTGATCCCTGTGGCACTCCACTGTTCACCCTCCTCCATTGAGAGAATGACCATTTAACCCTACCCTCTCTGTTTTCTGTCTAATAACCAATTCCTAATCCACACCAGAACCTTGCCTCCTATACCATGACTTCTTATCAGGAGTCTCTCATAAGGAACTTTTATCAAAAGCTTTCTGAAAATCTAGATGCATTACATCAACCGGCTCACCTTTGTCTAAATGTTTGTTTATGCCTTCAAAGAAATGAAACAAATTGATGAGGCAAGACTTCTCTCGGCTGAACCCATGCAGACTCTGTCCCATTAAACCATGTTTGTCTACATGTTCTGTAATTTTATTCTTTATAATAGTTTCCACTATTTTGCCCAGCACTGAAGTCAAGCTTACCAGTCAGTAATTACTCGGATCACCCTTGGAACCCTTTTTAAAAATCAGCGTCACACTGCCACTCTCCAATCTTTAGGTACTACAGACAACTTTAACACAGGTTGCAGATCACTAGCAACAGATAAGCAATTTCTTGTTTGAGTTATTTCAGTACCCTTGGGTGTGTGCCATGTGGTCCAGGTGGTGGCTCAGTACATCTTCCAGGTTCAACGAGATTTCTTTCCGTTCCTCCGCATTGTCACCCCTGAAAACCATTTCCAGTACAGGTAGATCTCTTACATCTTCTGTAAAGACCAAAGCAAAGAATTAATTCAGTCTCTCCGCTATGGCCTTGTCCTTCCTTAGCGTTCCTTTTACTCATTCCTGATCTAACGGTCCCACAGATTCCCTCACAGGCTTCCTGCTTCTGATATAGCTGAAAAAAGTGTTACTATGAGTTTTTGTCTCCATGGCACGTTTTTCTTCATATTCTCTTTTAGCCTTGAATCTGGCTTGATTGACAGTGTTTATGTTGTTTCTTATTTTCTTCATCCGGATCCTTTTTCATTATTTTTTGAAGGATGTTTTTTTGCTCTAATAGCCTCTTTCACTTTATCTTTTAGCCACGTTGGCTGTCGTTTGCTCTTTTCTCCACCTTTGCTAATACAGGTAGTCGGGGCTTCCACGATGGTATTTTTAAACAATGTCCACACCTGATTCAGAGCCCTGACCTTTGTGGCCGACCCTTTTCCATTTTCCTCATTTTGTCAGTCGCCCCTTTTGAAAATTTAAAAGCTGCTACAGTAGATTTCCTTACTGTCTTCACTCCAGATATCAGCTCAAATTTGATCATGTTCTGATTACTGTTTCCCAGCGGATCCAACACTGTTACCTCTTGTACAATGCCCCGCATTCCACCAAAGATTAGATCCAAGCTCTCCCTGAAGCAGCTGCTCCAAGAAGCAATCATTTATTACATTTAGAAATTTGACCTCCCTAGCACTCCCTGATGTAACATTTATAGGATAATTGAAGTCAGCCATTATTATAATGTTGCCCAATTTGCCAGCTTTCCTATTTTCTGTAAACGTTTCTTCATCTATCTGTTCTGTCCCGGTGGATGGTAGTACAGCCCCACCAGTATACTCTTGGAATTTCTATCCAGAAGGATTCCATGTAGAATGTTTATTTTCTTAGACTCAATTACATGAGTACATAAGTACATACATTCCCCCTTTAACATATAGTGCAACTCTTCTCCCCCCCCCCCCAAGTTGATCCACTCTATCGTGGCGATATAGTTTGTGCCATTGATTGTCCTCCTTCCACGAGTGCACCTCGCTGGGTCACACCACGACCTTAAGCAAATGCTTTTCTGCTCTAAGTCCTGCTCCTGGATAGGACACCTCAGTCCTTCTCTGGTTATTGTGAGAAGAGCAATAACTACTCCTTAATTTCTGCCCAATTGTAAATGGCGTTCCAGGATCCCCCTTCTCCTTCCTGGTTACTTGGCAGGGGCTTGCAGGCAACCAGAGATCACTCGGTACCCTCAGTCAGAGGCAAAACCAAGGACATCTTCCCGCTGAAAATCTCCTCCTTTATTATGCCTTAACTCCACCTCCCCTGTCCTCACTCTTCTCTGCAGGGGCCCTTTTCCTCTGCATTTTGTTTCATAAGCACTCCCATGGCCTGGGCTTCCTCCCAGTCACTCCCCTCAGTCACTCTATCTTTTAGTAATCCCTATCGTATGCACACTCGGAGCTATACACATATTTTATTTTTTGTTACATTTGTACCCTGCGCTTTCCCACTCATGGCAGGCTGAATGCGGCTTACATGGGGCAATGGAGGGTTAAGTGACTTGCCCAGAGTCACAAGGAGCTGCCTGTGCCTGAAGTGGGAATCAAACTCAGTTCCTCAGTTCCCCAGGACCAAAGTCCACCACCCTAACCACTAGGCCACTCCTCCACTGTTGCTACTATTTGAGATTCTACATGGAATGTTGCTATTCCACTAGCAACATTCCATGTAGAAGTCGGCCTTTGCAGATCACCAATGTGGCTGCGCAGGCTTCTGCTTCTGGGAGTCTGACGTCCTGCACATTCGTGCAGGACGTCAGACTCACAGAAACAGAAGCCTGCGCAGCCTTCTATATGGAATGTTGCTAGTGGAATAGCAACATTCCATGTAGAATCTCCAATAGTAGCAACATTCCAAGTAGAATCTCCAATAGTAGCAACAGAACCTCAATAGTAGCAACATTCCATGTAGAATCTCCAATAGTAGCAACATTCCATGTAGAATCTCCAATAGTATCTATTTTATTTTTGTTACATTTGTACCCTGCGCTTTCCCACTCATGGCAGGCTCAATGCGGCTTACATGGGGCAATGGAGGGTTAAGTGACTTTCCCAGAGTCACAAGGAGCTGCCTGTGCCTGAAGTGGGAATTGAACTCAGTTCCCCAGGACCAAAGTCCGCTACCCTAACCACTAGGCCACTCCTCCACTGTTGCTACTATTTGAGATTCTACATGGAATGTTGCTATTCCAACATTCCATGTAGAAGTCGGCCCTTGCCGATCACCAATGTGGCCGCGCAGGCTTCTGCTTCTGTGAGTCTGACGTCCTGCACATACGTGCAGAGCCTTCTACTCTGTCTTATATAATTCTTCACAATGTAACCCATAATTGTACTGCAACCAATTGCACTTCCATCATTTACAATGTATTGTAAGCCACACTGAGCCCGCAAATAGGTGGGAAAATGTGGGATACAAATGCAAATAAATAAATAAATAAAAATAAAGTGATGGTCTTTATCTCCTATGATCACTTTATATACAGCAGGACCAGCTTAGGACAGGGTATAAATTAAGCTCATGTGCTCATTCTGACTTCTCCTTTTCTTCAGGGGCTTTAGCTATGTGGATTTATTGGAGGGTGTTCACGACGGGCACTTTTATGCTTTAAAACGGATCCTGTGCCATGATGAGGAGGACCGTAAGAATGCATTGCATGAGATAGAGATGCACAGGCTCTTCCAGCACCCCAACATCCTGCGACTGGAAGCCCACTGCGTAACGGAGAAAGGACCCAAGTGGGAGGCCTGGCTGCTGCTGCCTTATATGAGGGTAAGAATTGCCTCTAATGAAGATAAGAGACACCTGTGCCACTGCTTCTGTTCCTGCTACTCTGCTTGGGGGAGGGGGGATGAGGGGCATGCTGCTGTTAATGTCCTTCAAGTGGGTAAGTGCAAGAGCTGCACTTTCTAATCTCTGTGGCAGTAAGAGCTGACGCTGGTATCCTCAAGCAGAATAGGAGCAGACGCTGGTGGTACTCCATGTGAGGGACAGAGCCAATACTCTTATC
Source organism: Microcaecilia unicolor (assembly GCF_901765095.1). Lineage (NCBI taxonomy): Eukaryota > Metazoa > Chordata > Amphibia > Gymnophiona > Siphonopidae > Microcaecilia > Microcaecilia unicolor. The sequence goes on along the minus strand of NC_044037.1, from coordinate 308,425,882 downwards.
GTCCAGGAGAATGGAAGCTGCCATTGCAGGTACTTAAGATGGACTTGGGGAAAATCCACTGCTTATTTCTAGGATAAGCGACACAAAACCTGGCTTAATCTTTTGGCATTGTGCCAGGTATTTGTAATCAGAACGTCAGTCTGTCCCAGTATGGCAACACTTATCTTCTTATGTACAGTTTGTGAGGGTGAGAGCCAACACTGGTGAACTCCAGGAGAATAGGAGCTTAGTACTGTATGTGAGGGTGAGAGCTGGCACTGGGGTCGTACTGGTACTGTATGTGAGGGTGAGAGCTGGCACTGGGGTCATACTGGTACTGTATGTGAGAGCTGGCACTGGGGTCATACTGGTACTGTATGTGAGGGTGAGAGCTGGCACTGGGGGTCGTACTGGTACTGTATGTGAGGGTGAGAGCTGGCACTGGGGGTCGTACTGGTACTGTATGTGAGGGTGAGAGCTGGCACTAGGGGTCGTACTGGTACTGTATGTGAGGGTGAGAGCTGGCACTGCTGTCCTGTTTCTGAATTAGAAATAATTGCTACTTCCGAGCAGTGCTGGTGTTAAGTGGTGGCAGACAGGGCAATCGCCCTAGGCCCCCGTATCACAGTGGGCCCCAAGCCTGCCTCAAGCTGCAGGAGGCATAACCTGAAGGTAGGCTGTGGGGCCCCTCTTCAGTTTCTGTCCTGGTCCCCAGACTGTTTAACACCAGCCCTGCTTCTGAACGTCCTGTGATAATGGAAACTTTTCATGAGCCGAGTTCAAGGTGATCCAATTACCTTCTATAAATACTGGACAAGTCAGCGTCTGAATCTGTCAGATGCTATTTCCTAGCTGAATAACATAGCAGGGACATAAGGACAGAATCGTGTGAGATGACACTCTGAGATCTAAATATGTATATTCGAGAGCAGACAGGAGGACTTGATACAGACGTCGAAATACCTACAGTTATTTACGCCTTGTTCAGTGAAAAACAAGTTCTAGAATCTTGTCACAATGCGAGGCTCCAAGGGGGTAGGGTTGACAATTACATTACAAAATGTTTTTTTCACTTGGTAGAAATAAAATGGTATCAGAATTTCAAACTAGGATAGACACAGAGGATCCCTAGAGGTGATAAGGAATTCATTATCACCCCACCAAACCAGTCCAGACCATTTAGGTTTCTGCCATCCTACCAGCAGGTGGAGACTAAGACACGAATGCATCGTAATGTCATAGCTTAACCATTTGCAGAAGCTTGGTCAGCCATATTTCTCAGGGTCTGGTAATCCTGTGTAGTCTGCGGTGGTCTGGTAGGAATATTTATTGATGTCTTTTTTTCTTGGAAGCACATTTTTGGTCTCTGAAGCAATGAGTATAAAAAAAGGAGGAGGGGGGGGTCTTAAGCTGAGAGACACTAAAAAGAAAAAAAAAGTACTGAACTTTTCTCTTTTGTTTGGGGTGTCATAGTGGGTCAGACCAATGGTCCATCTAGCCCAGTATCCTGTTTTCCAAACAGTGGCCAAGCCAGTTCACAAGTACAAGCAGAAACCCAATTTTTTTTTTTGTTACATTTGTACCCCGCACTTTCCCACTCATGGCAGGCTCAATGCGCCTTACATGGGGCAATGGAGGGTTAAGTGACTTGCCCAGAGTCACAAGGAGCTGCCTGTGCCTGAAGTGGGAATCGAACTCAGTTCCTCAGTTCCCCAGGACCAAAGTCCACCACCCTAACCACTAGGCCGTTCCTCCAAATCATGGCAACACTCATATAAGTACATAAGTATTGCCATACTGGGACAGACCAAAGGTCCATCAAGCCCAGCATCCTGTTTCCAACAGTGGCCAATCCAGGTCAGAAATACCTGGTCCCAAAAAAGTACAAAACATTTTATACTGCTTATCCCAGAAATAATGGATTTTCCCCAAGTCCATTTAATAATGGTCTATGGACTTTTCCTTTAGGAAGCCGACCAAACCTTTTTTAAAACTCCGCTAAGCTAACCGCCTTTACCACATTCTCTGGCAACGAGTTCCAGAGTTTAATTACACATTGAGTGAAGAAAAATTTTCTCCAATTCGTTTTAAATTTACTACATTGAGCTTCATCGCATGCCCCCTAGTCCTAGTATTTTTAGAAAGCGTAAACAGATGCTTCACATCTACCTGTTCTACTCCACTCATTATTTTATAGACCTCTATCATATCTCCCCTCAGCCGCCTTTTCTCCAAGCTGAAGAGCCCCAGCTGCTTTAGCTTTTCCTCATAGGGAAGTCGTCCCATCCCCTTTATCATTTTTGTCGCCCTTCTCTGCACCTTTTCTAATTCCACTATATCTTTTTTGAGATGCGGCGACCAAAATTGAACACAATATTCGAGGTGTGGTCGCACCATGGAGCGATACAAAGGCATTATAACATCCTCATTTTTGTTTTCCATTCCTTTCCTAATAATACCTAACATTCTATTTGCTTTCTTAGCCGCAGCAGAACACTGAGCAGAAGGTTTCAACATATCATCAACGACGACACCTAGATCCCTTTCTTGGTCTGTGACTCCTAACGTGGAACCTTGCATGACGTAGCTATAATTCAGGTTCCTCTTTCCCACATGCATCACTTAACACTTGCTGATATTAAACGTCATCTGCCATTTAGACGCCCAGTGTCCCAGTCTCGTAAGTTCCTCTTGTAATTTTTTACAATCCTCCCGCGATTTAACGACTTTGAATAACTTTGTGTCGTCAGCAAATTTAATTACCTCGCTAGTTACTCCCATCTCTAGGTCATTTATAAATATGTTAGAAAGCAGCGGTACCAGCACAGATCCCTGGGGAACCCACTAACTACCCTTCTCCATTGAGAATACTGACCATTTAACCCTACTCTCTGTTTTCTATCTTTTAACCAATTTTTAATCCACAATAGAACACTACCTCCTATCCCATGACTCTCCAATTTCCTCTGGAGTCTTTCATGAGGTACTTTGTCAAACGCCTTCTGAAAATCCAGATACACAATATCAACTGGCTCACCTTTATCCACATGTTTGTTCACCCCTTCAAAGAAATGTAGTAGATTGGTGAGGCAAGATTTCCCTTCACTAAATCCGTGTTGATTTTGTGTCATTAATCCATGCTTTTGAATATGCTCTGTAATTTTGTTCTTTGTAATAGTCTCTACCATTTTGCCTGGCACAGACGTCAGACTCACCGGTCTATAATTTCCTGGATCTCCTCTGGAACCTTTTTTAAAAATCGGCGTTACATTGGCCATCCTCCAATCTTCCAGTACCAAGCTCGATTTTAAGGACTCCGTACTACAAATACCAGGGCAAGCAGTTGCTTCCTCATGTCTATCTGTCTGGATTGACCACCGTTGGAAACAGGATGCTGGGCTTGGTGGACCTTCAGTCTGTCCCAGTATAGCAATACTTATGTATTTATGTAGCAGACTATGGACTTTTCTCCAGGAATTTGTCCAAACCTTTTTTAAACCAAGATACACTAACCACTGTTATCACATCCTCCAGCAAAGAGTTCCAAATTTTAACTATTCGTTGAGTGAAAAAATATATTTCCTCCTATTTGTTTTAAAAGTATTTCCATGTAACTTCCTCAAGTGTCCCCTAGTCTTTGTACTTTTCAAACGAGTAAAAACTCAATTTACTTCTACTCGCTCTAAACCACTCAGGATTTTGTAGACCTCAATCATATCTCCCCTCATCCGTCTCTTTTGCAAGCTGAAGAGCCCTAACCTCTGTAGCCTTTCCTCATACGAGAGGCGTTCAGTCTCCTTTATGATTTTAGTCGTCCTTCTTTGAACCTTTTCTAATTCCGCTATATCTTTTTTGAGATGCGGACGCACCATGGAGCAATACAAAGGCATTGTAGTATTTTTGGTTTTATTCGCCATCCGTTTCCTAATAATTCCTAGCATCCTGTTTGCTTTTTTGGCTGCCGCTGCACACTGAGCAAAAGATTTCAGCATATTATCTACAACAACACCCAGATCTTTTTCTTGAGCGCTGACCCCCCAAGATTAGCATCAGGTAACTATGATTTGGATTATTCTTTCCAATGTGCAATATTGGAAATGTTGAGCTATTATTGCATCACCTTGCATTTGTTCACATTAATGATCTCAATATGTATACTTTGGAAGAAAGGCAGGAGGGGGAGATATGATAGAGAGTCTCTTTTTCAATTGAAAGGAAACTCTGGAACAAAGGGACATAGGATGAAGGTGAAAGGGGATAGACTCGGAGAATGAGGCGGGGACAAACTTTGTTCCCGTGTCATGGCTATTCTTATGTTCTGCAGTCCTGCTTCCAACCCTTCAGATGTGAACACAGAACAGAAATATTTGTTAAGCAATTCTGCCTCTTCTTTATCAGCTTCTACATAGTAACATATAGTAGATGATGGCAGAAAAAGACCTGCATGGTCCATCAGTCTGCCCAATAAGATAAACTCATATATGCCACTTTTTGTGTATACCTTACCTTGATTTGTACCTGTCCTTTTCAGGGCACAGACCGTATAAATCTGCCCAGCACTATCCCCGCCTCCCAACCACCAGCCCCTCCTCCCACCACTGGCTCTGGCACAGACCGTATAAATCTGCCCAGCACTATCCCCGCCTCCCACCACCGGCTCTGGCACAGACCGTATAAGTCTGCCCAGCACTATCCCCGCCCCCCAACCACCAGCCCCGCCTCCTACCACCAGCTCTGGCACAGACTGTATAAGTCTGCCCAGCACTATCCCCGCCTCCCACCACCGGCTCTGGCACAGACCATATAAGTCTGCCCAGCACTATCCTTGCCTCCCAACCACCAGCTCTGGCACAGACCGTATAAGTCTGCCCAGCACTATCCCCGCCTCCCAACCACCAGCCCCCCCTCCCAACCACCGGCTCTGGCACAGACCGTATAAGTCTACCCAGCACTATCCCCGCCTCCCACCACCGGCTCTGGCACAGACCGTATAAGTCTGCCCAGCACTATCCCCGCCTCCCAACCACCAGCCCCGCCTCCCACCACTGGTTCTGGCACAGACCTTATAAGTCTGCCCAGCACTATCCCCGCCCCCCAACCACCAGCCCTGCCTCCCACCACCGGTTCTGGCACAGACCTTATAAGTCTGCCCAGCACTATCCCCGCCTCCCAACCACCAGCCCCACCTCCCACCACCAGCTCTGGCACAGACTGTATAAGTCTGCCCAGCACTATCCCCGCCTCCCAACCACCAGCCCTGCCTCCCACCACTGGTTCTGGCACAGACCTTATAAGTCTGCCCAGCACTATCCCCGCCCCCCAACCACCAGCCCCACCTCCCACCACCAGCTCTGGCACAGACTGTATAAGTCTGCCCAGCACTATCCCCGCCTCCCAACCACCAGCCCCGCCTCCCACCACCAGCTCTGGCACAGACCCTATAAGTCTGCCCAGCACTATCCCTGCCTCCCACCACAGGCTCTGGCACAGACCGTATAAGTCTGCCCAGCACTATCCCTGCCTCCCACCACCGGCTCTGGCACAGACCATATAAGTCTGCCCAGCACTATCCCCGCCCCCCAACCACCAGCCCTGCCTCCCACCACTGGTTCTGGCACAGACCTTATAAGTCTGCCCAGCACTATCCCCGCCTCCCAACCACCAGCCCCGCCTCCCACCACCGGCTCTGGCACAGACCATATAAGTCTGCCCAGCACTATCCTCGGCGCCCACTACCGGCTCTGGCACACAATCTATATGTTCCACTCCTTCACTTTAGAGTCTGAAAATGCCACTGTTGCTCTTCCTCCTATGACTAACATCTTTAAAAAACAAAAAGTCTTTCTCCCCATTTTACTATATTGGATATTTTGTCTTCCATTTGCATCTTTGCTTTCCTGACTATCCCCCCTCTTTACTAAGTCGCTCGCTAATGCCAACACAGCCCGTTCACTTTGAATGGGCTGTGTCGGCATTGCCGTTTGGCTTAGGAAACATGGGGGTATGTTTGTTTTATTAAAATGTTGATAATCCGCCAATTCTGTAAACAGGTCTCAGTGGTACTACTACTACTACTTAGCATTTCTATAGCGCTGCCAGGGTTACGCAGCACTGTACAAGTTTAAACATGGGGAAGGACAGTCCCTGCTCAAGAGAGCTTACAATCTAAAGGTTACAAACTATGTAGTCAGTGTAGGTATCATGAATGGGGAAGGTGGTTAGGCGCCAAAAGCAAGGGAGAAGAGATGGGCTTTGAGTAAGGACTTGAAAATAGGCAGGGAGGGCGCATGGCGTATGGGCTCGGGAAGTCTGTTCCAGGCATTAGGTGATGCGAGGCAGAAGGGGCGGAGTCTGGAGTTAGCGGTGGTGGAGAAGGGTACAGATAGGAGTGATTTGTCCTGAGAGCGGAGGTTGCGGGTGAGAACATACGGGGAGAGGAGGGTAGAGAGGTAATGGGGGGCTGCAGATTGAGTGCACTTGAAGGCCGGAAAGAATATTTGAAGCGGGGGAGTCGGAGAAACTAAACAAATTCTCTGTAACCTTGGAGGATGTAATGGGTCAGTTCAGCAAGCTGAAGAGTAGTAAATCACCGGGACCTGATGGTATTCATCCCAGAGTATTAATAGAACTAAAAAATGAACTTGCGGAGCTACTGTTAGAAATATGCAATCTGTCCCTAAAATCGAGTGTAATACCGGAAGACTGGAGGGTAGCCAATGTTACTCCGATTTTTAAGAAAGGTTCCAGAGGAGATCCGGGAAATTATAGACCGGTGAGTCTGACGTCGGTGCCGGGCAAGATGGTGGAGGCTATTATTAAGAATAAAATTGCAGAGCATATACAAAAAACATGGACTGATGAGACAAAGTCAGCACGGATTTAGCGAAGGGAAGTCTTGCCTCACCAATCTAATGCATTTTTTTGAGGGGGTAAGCAAACATGTGGACAATGGGGAGCCGGTTGATATTGTATATCTGGATTTTCAGAAGGCGTTTGACAAAGTGCCGCACGAAAGACTCCTGAAGAAATTGCAGAGTCATGGAATCGGAGGTAGGGTATTATTATGGATTAAGAACTGGTTGAAAGATAGGAAGCAGAGAGTAGGATTGCGTGGCCAGTATTCTCAGTGGAGGAGGGTAGTTAGTGGGGTCCCGCAGGGGTCTGTGCTGGGTCCGTTGCTTTTTAATGTATTTATAAATGACCTAGAGATGGGAATAACTAGTGAGGTAATTAAATTCGCCGATGACACAAAATTATTCAGGGTCGTCAAGTCGCAGGAGGAATGTGAACGATTACAGGAGGACCTTGCGAGACTGGGAGAATGGGCGTGCAAGTGGCAGATGAAGTTCAATGTTGACAAGTGCAAAGTGATGCATGTGGGTAAGAGGAACCCGAATTATAGCTACGTCTTGCAAGGTTCCGCGTTAGGAGTTACGGATCAAGAAAGGGATCTGGGTGTCGTCGTCGATGATACGCTGAAACCTTCTGCTCAGTGTGCTGCTGCGGCTAGGAAAGCGAATAGAATGTTGGGTGTTATTAGGAAGGGTATGGAGTCCAGGTGTGCGGATGTTATAATGCCGTTGTATCGCTCCATGGTGCGACCGCACCTGGAGTATTGTGTTCAGTACTGGTCTCCGTATCTCAAAAAAGATATAGTAGAATTGGAAAAGGTACAGCGAAGGGCGACGAAAATGATAGTGGGGATGGGACGACTTTCCTATGAAGAGAGGCTGAGAAGGCTAGGGCTTTTCAGCTTGGAGAAGAGACGGCTGAGGGGAGATATGATAGAAGTGTATAAAATAATGAGTGGAATGGATCGGGTGGATGTGAAGCGACTGTTCACGCTATCCAAAAATACTAGGACTAGAGGGCATGAGTTGAAGCTACAGTGTGGTAAATTTAAAACGAATCGGAGAAAATTTTTCTTCACCCAACGTGTAATTAGACTCTGGAATTCATTGCCGGAGAACGTGGTACGGGCGGTTAGCTTGACGGAGTTTAAAAAGGGGTTAGATAGATTCCTAAAGGACAAGTCCATAGACCGCTATTAAATGGACTGGAAAAATTCCTCATTTTTAGGTATAACTTGTCTGGAATGTTTTTACGTTTGGGGAGCGTGCCAGGTGCCCTTGACCTGGATTGGCCACTGTCGGTGACAGGATGCTGGGCTAGATGGACCTTTGGTCTTTCCCAGTATGGCACTACTTATGTACTTATGTACTTATGTACTTATGTCAATAGGAGAAGCTTGAACTGTATACGGTAACGGATCGGGAGCCAGTGAAGCGACTTGAGGAGAGGGGTGATATGAGAGTATCGGTTCACGCGGTAGATAAGACGTGCGGCGGAATTTTGGACAGATTGAAGGGGGGATAGGTGGCTAAGCGGGAGGCCAGCGAGGAGAAGGTTGCAATAGTCAAGACGAGAGGTAACGAGCGATTGGACAAGGGTTCGGGTGGTCTGTTCAGAGAGGAATGGGCGAATTTTGCTAATATTATAGAGGAAGAAGCGACAGGTCTTAGCTGTCTGCTGGATATGGGCAGAGAAGGAGAGGGAGGAGTCGAAAATGACTCCGATATTGCGGGCTGAAGAGACGGGGAGGATGAGGGCATTGTCAACAGAGACGGAAAGTGGGGGAAGAGGAGAAGAGGGTTTGGGTGAAAAGACAAGGAGCTCAGTCTTTGCCATGTTCAGTTTCAGATGCCGGTTGGACATCCAGGCAGCGATGTCTGAAAGGCAGGCCGAAACTTTGGCCTGGGTTTTGACTGTGATGTCGGGAGTGGAGAGGTAAAGCTGGGTGTCATCAGCATAGAGATGGTACTGGAAACCATGTGATGAGATCAGCGAGCCCAGGGAAGAGGTGTAGATCGAGAAAAGAAGCGGTCCAAGGACAGATCCTTGAGGAACCCCAACAGAGAGCGGGACGGGGGTGGAAGAAGAGCCATTAGAAAATACTCTGAAGGTGCGTTGGGAAAGATACGAAGAGACCCAGGAGAGGACGGAACCCTGGAACCCGAATGAGGACAGTGTGTCAAGAAGTAAATTATGATTGATGGTGTCAAAGGCGGCAGATAGGTCGAGGAGGATGAGGATGGAATAGTGACCTTTGGATTTGGCAAGGAACAGGTCATTGCAGACTTTAGAGAGTGCTGTTTCTGTCGAGTGTAGTGGGCGAAAGCCGGATTGAAGCGGATCGAGGACGGCCTGAGAGGAGAGGAAATCAAGGCAGCGGCTGTGGACAGCGCGTTCAAGTAATTTGGAGAGGAAGGGTAGACGAGAGATGGGGCGGTAGTTGAAGGTAAGAATAAAATAAACACTTAGAAAGGAATTTATTTATTTATTTTACAGTGCTTATATCCCTCAATTTCCCACCTCTGGTAGGCTCAATGTGGCTTACAACATTTGAATAAGAAATAGGGTACAGTAAATGGAAAGGGGTGAGTAGGGCAGAGAGGTAAGGATAAAGAAATAGGTCCATAATAGCAGCGCCAGAGCACAATGGCAGCGTCCTGAGGTTAGTGAGGCTGGCCTGGATCTTTGGGGGGGTATGCTTGCTCAAATAAGCAGGTCTTAAGCGACTTCCTAAAAGTCAGATGATCCTGAATCGCTTTCACTGATTTTGGTAGGGTATTCCACAAGTGGGTGCCGACGTAGGCAAAGGAGGAAGCATACATGGTTTTATACTTTAGCCTAGAACACGCAGGGTAATGGAGGGTTAAGTAGGAACTGGCAGTTCTGAGACAGTTTCTTGGTGGTAGGTGGACAAGGGCGTTAAATGCCATTAAAAAGTATAGTACAGTTAGAGCCAAACACACAGGAACCACACTGAGGAACAAATCAAAAGAAAATCATAATTCTTTAATCAGTGCGGCAGAGCAGATCAATAGGGATTGATTGTGCTGGGTTTCAATTCAGAACGGAGGTAAGGGGACAATTTGTTCCAAAGAAAAGGTGCTATAAAAATAGGCTGAGCAGGGAACGGTCCCGTCAAACCATTCTCTTCTAATAGCAAAAAAAAAAGAATCTCCAATTCACACGTCAAAAGCCTTTTTGGCGTCTAAACTGGCTAACACCATAGAAAGGTTATGATATGTGGAATGCTCATTTGCCACCAACGGCCCTGTGGACATTCCACCAGTCTTGCCTTCCTCGTAGCAATCCAACCTGATTTGATCGAATGTGTGTGGGCAACAATGGGGCCAGTCTATCCACCAAAATCTTTGCCTGAAGTTTAACTTCAAAATTCAGTAAAGAAATCAGTCGATACGATTCCAGCTTAGTAGAATCTTTACCAGTTTTAGGTATAATAGTGACCAAAGCCTGATTGGCTTATCTGGGAAATTGTCGGTTAGCATAGACTTGAGAAAAACATGCTAATGTGATCTTTTAGAAGCTTATAGAATTCAGCAAACTGTCTGGCTCCAGTGTTTGCGTAACTCTGACATATTTATTTATTTAGGCCTGTTTTTTTTTTTTGTTACATTTGTACCCCGCACTTTCCCACTCATGGCAGGCTCAATGTGGCTTACAGGGGGCAATGGAGGGTTACGTGACTTGCCCAGAGTCACAAGGATCCCACACTTTCCCGCCCATGGGCAGGCTCAATGTGGCTTACATTAGTTCAAAAGGCTAACAGCAGTACAAAAGGACACTTCAATCTAGAAATAAACAGACACATTAAGGGCGAGGAGGTTGGTGGGGAGAGACAGAGGGAGAGAAGTGAGAAAGAAGGTAAGGAATGCAGTATGGTCGCATAACATAATGGGTCAGAAAACATTAAGGCAATGCGGAGCTGCAGTGTAAGCTGTCCTTAGTATTAATTGTACAAAAAAAATATCTTCTGCTGAAATAGCCGTATGCAGTCTCGTCCTCTGCCTGAAATTTAGAGAGAGACAATCTAGCCAGATAAGACTTTATGCCTTCTTGTTCCACAGGCTTTTTATGATATAACTCTTGCAAAAAAATCAGCAAACAGCTAAACTAGCATTCTGCCCAAACAGTTGACGTCTGTATTTATAAAATTGTCCTCGTAGAAAGCGAAGGTATTTACCTGTAGCAGGCCTCTGAGAATACCTGCTACATTGTGTTACCTTGAAATTTAGGGGACTTTATGAGATCATCTTGAAGTGTTCTGCAAGGTCACAGAGCTTCTGGAGCATTTCATGATCCCTCTTGGGTTTTGAGAAAGTCTACAGGGCACTGTCAAGTCTGGTAGAAGGTATGGATGGATGTGAGTTGTTGGGTTGTTATGGTTCATTGTACCATGGTGGAGTCACTGGGAGCTCAGTTATGCTATCTGCTCTTTTCCTCTAGAGAGGAACATTGTGGAATGAAGTGGAACATCTCAGGGACAAGAACAGTTTTATGCCTGAGGAGCGGATTCTTCACATTTTTCAAGGAATATCCATGGGGCTACAAGCCATTCACAATAAGGGCTATGCTCACAGGTAAGAAGATGCTCGGGGGGGGGGATGGAATCATACCAAATGTAGCTACAAGTGGGCTCAGGCCCACAGCGCACCCTTGCCGGTGTTGGAGGAACAGACTGGACTCCCGCAGTCCTGTCTCCCTCCCTTAAAACTGCTCTCGCTTCAATGGGTCCCAGCAGCGATTCCCACACACTGTCTGTTGCTAACCCAGAAGCCTCCCCTCTGCTGCATTCTGCCTCCCTCTGTTGCAACTTCTTTGTTCTGTCTGGGCGAGACACGGCAGAGGAGAGGCTTCCGGGTTAGTGGAAAGCAGTGTGGGGGAATCGCTGCTGCTGCTGCCGGGACCTGATGAAGTGAGAGCAGCAATAAGGAGAGTTCGGACGAGAAAGAGAGAGTTTGTTAATAAAAATTTCAAGTTAAAAAAAAAAAAAAGAATTGTTGGGCATGGGGTGGAGGGGAAGATGGGAGAGATGCAGCAAAGGGGTGGAGAGGTGTGAGAGGGAGAAATCTTACATATGGGGGTGGGTGGAAGGGAGGGAGAGATTCTGCATGGAGCGGGGAGAGGGGCGAGAGAGGGAGAAATGTTGGACATAGGGGTGGAGGGAAGGGTGAAATGGCTCATGGGGGAGAGAGGGAGAAATGTTGGATATGATGGTGGAGGGGAGGAAGGGAGAGGTGCTGCAAGGGGGGGGGGGGGAGGTACCTCATGAAAGGCTACAGAGGAAATTGGAGGGTCATGGGATAGGAGGAAATGTCCTATTGTGGATTAAAAACTGGTTAAAGGATAGGAAACAGAGAGTGGGGTTAAATGGGCAGTATTCACAATGGAGAAGGGTAGTTAGTGGGGTTCCTCAGGGGTCTGTGCTAGGACCGCTGCTTTTTAATATATTTATAAATGATTTAGAGATGGGAGTAACTAGCGAGGTAATTAAATTTGCTGATGACACAAAGTTATTCAAAGTCGTTAACTCGCGACAGGATTGTGAAAAATTACAAGAGGACCTTACGAGACTGGGAGACTGGGCGGCTAAATGGCAGATGACGTTTAATGTGAGCAAGTGCAAGGTGATGCATGTGGGAAAAAAGAACCCGAATTATAGCTACGTCATGCAAGGTTCCACGTTAGGAGTTACGGACCAAGAAAGGGATCTGGGTGTCGTCGTCGATAACACACTGAAACCTTCTGCTCAGTGTGCTGCTGCGGCTAGGAAAGCGAATAGAATGTTGGGTATTATTAGGAAAGGTATGGAAAACAGGTGTGAGGATGTTATAATGCCGTTGTATCACTCCATGGTGCGACCGCACCTTGAGTATTGTGTTCAATTCTGGTCGCCGCATCTCAAGAAAGATATAGTAGAATTGGAAAAGGTGCAGCGAAGGGCGACTAAAATGATAGCGGGGATGGGACGACTTCCCTATGAAGAAAGACTAAGGAGGCTAGGGCTATTCAGCTTGGAGAAGAGACGGCTGAGGGGAGACATGATAGAGGTATATAAAATAATGAGTGGAGTGGAACAGGTGGATGTGAAGCGTCTGTTCACGCTTTCCAAAAATACTAGGACTAGGGGGCATGCGATGAAACTACAGTGTAGTAAATTTAAAACAAATCGGAGAACATTTTTCTTCACCCAACGTGTAATTAAACTCTGGAATTCATTGCCGGAAAATGTGGTGAAGGCGGTTAGCTTCGCAGAGTTTAAAAAGGGGTTGGACGGTTTCCTAAAGGACAAGTCCATAAACCGCTACTAAACAGACTTGGGAAAAATCCAAAATTCCAGGAATAACATGTATAGAATGTTTGTACGTTTGGGAAGCTTGCCAGGTGCCCTTGGCCTGGATTGGCCGCTGTCGTGGACAAGATGCTGGGCTCGATGGACCCTTGGTCTTTTCCCAGTATGGCATTACTTATGTACTTATGTAATACGTTGGCCCTGGGCACAAGGGAGGAAAAGAAAGAAATGGACAGTGGGAGAAAGGCAGAAATGTTGGACATGGCAGAGGAAGGGAGAGAATGCTGCATGGAGGGAGGGGGGAGAAATATGCTGGACCCAGGTCACAATGGGAGAGAGGGAAAATGTTGGACACAGGGATAGATGAGAGGGAGGGAGAGATGCACAAAAGGAAGAAAGAGGGAGATGTTGGATCCAGGAGCAGAAGAGAAAGATCAAATGAAGAGGTGCCAAACGATGGGAGTGAGGGAAGAGATACAGAGAAATGCTGGACCATGGGGGAGAGGGCAGGAGGGAAAGAGAAAGGACAGGGAGATATCTGGAGGATCTAGAAGGATGGAGGGAATGGTGGAACCATGTGGGAGAGGGCAGGAGGGGATAGCAAGGAAATGAATGAGAGGATAGTGATTATAGAGGGTAGAAATATGGTAATAGGGAGTAGATTAAAGATGAAAAGGAATGGAGGGCTAGGGAAGGAATGAGATGGGGAGTGGGAGAGCTAGTGGGTGAGAAGAAAATGGAAATTTGATAGGTAGCTGAAAAGTAAAAAGACAGTGAGAGATGTTGAAATTTGAGTTGACAGGCAGAAAAGAAAAAGCTAAAAACAAATGATCAATATGTCGGAGGCAAGTGTAGTGAGGGAATAAACAGGAGAGAGGAGAAAATACAAATAGACAGCAGCTGCTTGAAGGAGAATTAGCAGACGACAGACAGGAAAGCAGAAAAGAGAAACTGGAACCAACATGATGGAAAAATAAAATGTCCAGACCACAAAGGTAGAAAAAAGCATTTTATTTTGAATGCTTTAAATGGATTATGTTGTTTTAGGAAATGTGAATAGCAAATGTCTTTATACTATGTTCAGTAGAAATGGAAATACATTTCTATTTTTTTCTCCAGTGTTGCAGTACGTGCTAAGTTTAACGTCTTGGGGTTCTCAGTTCAATTTTTGTCTAAATATTTTTATTTCTAATTTATTATTCCTTGTATTTGGTGAGAGTCTTTCAGTGTGATGGTAATAGGTGGGGACATCAGAGGGAGAGGGGGGGTCCTCCTTTATTTTCTGATCTGGGCTCTAGCATGTCTTAACACCTGACCCTTGCTGTATAGCTGGAGGGGATCCCCAAACATCCCCAGTTGAGGACCTCCTCCAAAGACAGCCAGAGCTTCCTTCTACCAAGCTCCGCTAGTCGGCAACAGCATCCTTGAGCCACCGACAACTAAGTATGCATGGGGGGCCGGCATCAGTGGCTGAGGGACATTACTGCTGCCTGCCAAGCTTGGTAAAGTTCTGGCCACCTTCAGAGAGTCTTCAGATGACAGAGCTTGGGGATCCTCATTAGCTAGTGTATTTATATTTTGAGGTGGGGGTAGGGCAGAGCAGAGAAAATTTTGTTCCCACCTACTTTGGGCTCAAGCCCAAATGGTCAAGTGTCAAATCCACAGGCTTCTGCATTTAGGCCACAGTAACCCATTTCCAGCATGCCAACCAGTGTTTAAAAATGGGTGACTGTTGCGGGTGCGGCTCTGGCCACCTTGTTGGACAGACTAGGATGGACCGTGCGGGTCTTTATCTGCCGTCATCTACTGTGTTATTGTTCTGTCTGCATGTGACACAGCATGCAGTACACCTGCAATAGCATAAATCCACATCCACGAGGAACACATCAGTTAACAAGGTTATAAGAGTCCGTCTACTCTGCGGATATCACAAGCTACATGTTACATTCCATATCATCAAGCTGATCAATCCATAGACTGGTGGTGGGTTGTGTCCATCTACCAGCAGGTGGAGATAGAGAGCAAACTTTTGCCTCCCTATATGTGGTCATGTGCTGCCGGAAACTCCTCAGTATGTTCTCTATCTCAGCAGGTGGTGGTCACACACAGCAGCAGCTCTGGCTAGGCCTCCAAGCCTAATTTTTAGGTTTTGTTGAGTGCCTGGGGTTGAGGGCTCTTTTGAGCAAGTGCAAACCTGGTGGTGCCAGGTCCCTCCTTTTCTCCCCCCTCCCGCTGGCTCCGTTAAAAAAAAAAAAAAAAAAAATTTTGAACGGCCTTAAAGGCGTTTATTTCGACGTTTATTTAAGCGTCTATTGCAGCTACTCACTGAGACACCAGGTCGTTACAACTCGGAGCGGACAGCAGGTAATTTTACCTTTTATAGCGGGCGGGGGTTCCCCGATTCTTCTCCTCGTGGCTCATGGCGTCGGAGGGCGAGGGCGCAAAGGGTCGCTCCCCGGGTCGCTCGAGCGCTTCTAGAGGGGATGCGGGGGTCTTCAAGCCGGATTCGCCCTTGGTGGGTGACAGTTTCGCGACCGATGCATGTCCCGGTCCTTCCTCCGGCGTGGCGGTTTTTCCCGCCATAAACGCCCATCCCCCGCTCCTCGCCTCCGCCATCTTGGCCGGCCACGCGGCTCGGACGGCTTCTTCTTGGGCCGCCCTTGAGGTTGGAGACATTAATGCCATGAACGCCCTTAATTTGGGCGACGGCACAGAAGCGGCTAAAGTTAAGAGCCGTTCTTCCCGCGCGGCTCCTTCGCGGAGTTTCGCGCCGGACGCCATTTTGGATGCGCAGCATGTCTCTCCCCCGCTATTGCGAGCGCCGGTTGAGAGCGCGCCTAGGGCTGTTGCCCAGGCTGCGGAGGTGCACAGTCTGGGGGGTTTCTCCCCCGAGTTTGTTTTGCTGCTGCATCGGGCCTTCCTCATGCACAACGCTGCCCCCGCTCCCTCCTCTGGTAAAGAGGTTGAGGTTCCCAGAGGTAAACGCCCTCGGGTTGATTCCCAGGCCTTGGAGGAATTTGTCTCCTCCGATGTAGATGAGGGCAGCGTGTCTGAGGTCTCCCAACAGTCCTTTGCGGATTCCTTGGTGGAGACGGATCCCCGCTCGGATGGAGCGGATGACCCCTCTGCAGCGCGGCTTTTTCGCCCGGAGGATTTGCCCAACCTGTTGTTACAGGCCATGGACACTTTGAAGATATCCTCTCCGGAGGACGTCTCTCCCTCAGCCCCTGTTGGCTCTGCCATTATGCTGGGGACTAAGCGCCCGCCTAGAACCTTCCACGTGCATGATGCCATGCACACCTTAATTTCGGCTCAATGGGATGTCCCAGAAGCGAGCCTTAAAGTGGCTAGGGCTATGTCCCGCCTCTATCCTTTGGCTGTGAGTGAACGTGAGGCCTATCTGTGGCCTACCGTGGATTCTTTAATCACTGCGGTGACTAAGAAAACGGCATTGCCGGTGGAAGGTGGCACGGCCCTAAAGGACGCCCAAGACAGGAGATTGGAGGCGGCTTTAAGGTCGTCCTTTGAGGCGGCTGCTCTAAGTTTGCAGGCCTCAGTTTGCGGCTCCTATGTGGCCAGGGCGTGCCTGACTATGGTGCAGCGGGCTTCCCCCTCGGATCATTTCTTGAGGAATGATTGGCCAGCCCTGGAATCGGGCTTAGCCTATTTGGCAGACTTGCTGTATGATGTCTTGAGAGCCTCAGCTAAAGGCATGGCTCAGACTGTCTCTGCGCGGCGGTGGCTTTGGCTGAAACATTGGTCTGCTGACCACGCCTCAAAATCCCGCCTGGCTAGATTGCCTTTTAAAGGCAAGCTGCTCTTTGGGGTCGAGCTGGACAAAATCGTGACTGATCTCGGCACGTCTAAGGGCAAGAAGTTACCGGAGGTCAGGGCTCGGGCGAGTGCTCGTCCCGGTACCTCCAGAGGACAGTTTCAGGAAGCCCGTCGGTACCGCCCGGGCAGGTCGGGTGCTTCTGCCCCTCTTCCTTTAAGAGGAATTTCTCCCCCAAGCAGCATTCCTTTCGCAGAGACCGCCGTCCCGGAGGTGCTCCCTCCGGTCCTCCCCCAGGGTCTCGTACCCAATGACGGGGTATTGGTCCACGCCCCAGTGCAGATTGGAGGACGGCTGTCCTCGTTTCTGGGCGAGTGGACCACAATAACTTCAGACGCTTGGGTGCTGGAAGTCATCAGAGACGGCTACAAGCTGGAGTTCTGCCGACCCTTAAGAGACGGGTTTGTACTCTCTCCCTGCAAGTCTCCGGTCAAAGCTGTGGCAGTGCAGCAGACTTTGGACAATCTGATCCGCCTGGGTGCGGTCGTTCCGGTGCCAGAAAGTCAGCTTGGCAAGGGGCGTTACTCCATTTACTTTGTGGTACCAAAGAAAGGAGGTTCTGTCCGGCCTATCCTCGACCTCAAAGGGGTCAATCGGGCCTTGAAAGTGCGGCACTTTCGCATGGAGACTCTCCGCTCTGTTATAGCGGCAGTGAAGGCAGGGGAGTACCTGGCATCCTTGGACATCAAGGAAGCGTACCTGCATATTCCCATCTGGCCTCCTCATCAACGCTTTCTGCGTTTTGCAGTCCTGGGCCGACACTTCCAGTTCAGAGCCCTCCCGTTCGGGTTGGCTACTGCTCCGCGGACCTTTTCCAAGGTAATGGTGGTCATAGCGGCCTTCCTGCGAAAGGAAGGAGTACAAGTCCATCCTTATCTGGACGACTGGTTGATCCGAGCCCCCTCTTATGCAGAGTGCGGCAAAGCTGTGGACCGGGTAGTTGCTCTTTTGAGCTCCCTGGGATGGATCATCAACTGGGAGAAGAGCCAGCTGCGCCCGACTCAGTCCCTGGAGTATCTGGGAGTTCGATTCGACACCCAAGTGGGCAGAGTGTTCCTGCCAGACAATCGGATTGTCAAGCTTCAGGCTCAGGTGGACCAGTTCCTAGTAGCCTCTCCTCTTCGGGCTTGGGACTATGTGCAGCTGTTGGGCTCTATGACGGCCACGATGGAAGTAGTGCCCTGGGCCAGGGCTCATATGAGACCACTACAACACTCTCTGCTGCAGCGCTGGACTCCGATGTCGGAGGATTATGCTTTGCGTCTTCCCTTGGATCCAGCAGTGCGCAAGGCGCTGAGCTGGTGGATGCAGACAGACAAGTTGTCTGCGGGAATGCCTCTGGTGTCCCCAGAGTGGATTGTCGTCACGACGGACGCCTCGTTATCGGGCTGGGGAGCCCACTGCTTGGGAAGGACAGCGCAGGGGCTCTGGTCTCCTGCAGAGGCAAAGTGGTCTATCAACCTCCTGGAACTCAGAGCCATTCGGTTGGCGCTTTTGGAGTTCATCCCGGTACTGGTGTTCAAGCCTGTACGGGTCCTGTCGGACAATGCCACGGCTGTGGCCTATGTCAACCGCCAGGGAGGTACCAAGAGCGCCCCTCTAGCCAAGGAAGCTATGAGTCTATGCCAGTGGGCGGAAGCGAACCTGGAACAGCTGTCAGCGGCCCACATTGCCGGAGTCATGAATGTCAAGGCGGACTTTCTCAGTCGCCATACCTTGGAGCCCGGAGAGTGGCAGCTATCTGCTCAGGCGTTCTTGGACATCACGAAGCGCTGGGGCCAGCCGAGCCTAGATCTGATGGCGTCATCGGCCAATTGCCAAGTGCCGCGCTTCTTCAGCAGAGGACGGGACCCTCGATCCCTGGGAGTAGATGCTCTTCTCCAACAATGGCCGACACAAGAGCTTCTCTATGTGTTCCCGCCCTGGCCCATGTTGGGCAGGGTACTAGACCGGGTGGCAAAGCATCCCGGCAGGATAATCCTGGTGGGTCCGGATTGGCCCAGGCGTCCCTGGTATGCGGACTTGATCAGGCTCTCAGTCGACGATCCTCTGCGGTTGCCAGTGGAGCAGGGCCTGTTACATCAGGGTCCCGTGGTGATGGAGGATCCCTCCCCCTTTGGTCTTACGGCCTGGCTATTGAGCGGCAGCGTCTGAGGAAGAAGGGCTTCTCAGACAAGGTCATCGCCACTATGCTGAGAGCGAGGAAACGCTCTACTTCTACTGCTTACGCCAGGGTTTGGCGTATCTTTGCAGCGTGGTGTGAAGCAGGCTCTCTTTCTCCTTTCACTGCTCCAATTTCTTCAGTGTTGACGTTCCTGCAAGAAGGTCTGGACAAAGGCCTGTCGCTCAGTTCCCTTAAGGTCCAGGTAGCGGCTCTGGCTTGCTTCAGGGGCCGCCTGAAGGGTGCTTCCCTGGCTTCGCAGCCAGATGTGGTGCGCTTTCTCAAGGGGGTTAATCACCTGCGCCCTCCTCTGCACTCAGTGGTGCCTGCGTGGAATCTCAACCTGGTGCTAAGAGCATTGCAGAAGCCGCCGTTTGAACCCTTGTCAAGGGCATCTCTGAAAGACCTGACGTTGAAAGCAGTCTTTTTGGTGGCTATCACTTCAGCCAGAAGAGTTTCCGAGCTCCAGGCGCTCTCATGTCGAGAGCCTTTTCTACAGTTCACTGAGGCAGGAGTGACTATTCGCACAGTGCCTTCCTTCCTGCCCAAGATTGTTTCTCGCTTCCATGTGAATCAGCAGCTATGTCTCCCTTCCTTTCGTAGGGAGGACTACCCAGAGGAGTACTCTGCTCTTAAATATCTGGATGTGAGACGAGTCATCATCAGATACTTGGAAGTGACCAATGATTTCCGGAAATCGGATCATCTGTTTGTCCTGTTTGCAGGTCCTCGTAAGGGTCTGCAGGCTGCTAAGCCTACAGTGGCAAGATGGGTCAAGGAAGCCATTGCAGCGGCTTATGTGGCCGCAGGGAAGGTGCCGCCTATCCAGCTGAAGGCTCACTCCACGAGAGCTCAGGCGACCTCGATGGCAGAGGCCGGATCCGTCTCCTTGGAAGAGATATGCAAGGCGGCAACTTGGGCTTCGGCTCATACATTCTCCAAGCATTACCGTTTGACTGTGGCTGCACGGGCGGAGGCCCGGTTTGGAGCTTCAGTGTTGAGGTCAGGGATTTCTATGTCCCGCCCTGGGTGACTACTGCTTCGGTACATCCCACCAGTCTATGGATTGATCAGCTTGATGATATGGAAGGTAAAATTATGTATAATCATACCTGATAATTTTCTTTCCATTAATCATAGCTGATCAATCCATAGCCCCTCCCAGATATCTGTACTGTTTTTATTCTGGTTGCATTTCAGGTTCAAGTTTAGTCTTCAGTTACTTCAGAAAGACTTCGTGTTCAAGTTTTTTCACTTGGATTCTTCAAGAGTTAAGACGAGTTTGTGTTACAGTGAGCTGCTGCATTCCTCTCCCCTCCGTTTTACGGGGCTGGATTGAGATTTAAATTCTGCCGGCACTCCCTCCCGCTTCGTGCGGCTGTAGGGCAGCTTTGTACCCCTCCCGCTTCGGCGGTGTTAGGGTCAGTCAGCTCCTCCCGCGGTTGCGGTTGCAGGATAAGCCAGATCCCCCCGCATCGGCGGGTGTGGTGTCCCTCCCCCGCTCCGCGGGGATGAGCTGGACGGATTCCCCTCCCCCACTTGTGTGGGGATGAGCTGGGTTAATTCCCCTCCCCCGTTTCGGCGGTGGTGAGCTGGGCAGAGTGTCCCTTCGTGGGTGTAATTCTCTAAGTGCTGAGTCCTGCGGATGGAGCTTTGATATCGACATACTGAGGAGTTTCCGGCAGCACATGACCACATATAGGGAGGCAAAAGTTTGCTCTCTATCTCCACCTGCTGGTAGATGGACACAACCCACCACCAGTCTATGGATTGATCAGCTATGATTAATGGAAAGAAAATTATCAGGTATGATTATACATAATTTTACCTTTTGCCTCTTTCGTTGCATTTGCTTTTAGTAAAGTTGAATGCCCCATGCCTTCATCCCATGGTCTTTACTCTGCCAGTGGGATTATCAGGAGCTTTGTGTCCCTGTTTTCTCTGTCTTGAGATTCTTGCTTTCTGTTTTCAGGGACCTGAAACCCACCAATGTGCTGCTGACAGATGATGACTGTCCATTGCTGATGGATTTGGGCTCCATGAACCAGGCGCAGATTGAGATCACCAATTCCCGTCAGGCCCTGGCCCTTCAGGTATCAGGAAGTTGCATAGCCCTGAGCCAATGTCCTGCACAGTATAGAGTCATGCACTGGCCAGTGATTTAGCTTTGGCTGATATTTTTCATCAGGAGGTGGCCAAATTGCAAAAGCAGTGGGGATTTTTCTACCCCTCTGTAAAGTGGCATCTCAAGCAGGTATCCTGCCACCTGTCCCGGAACCAGTACCCTTTTTTGTGTCTCACAGGCTCCCTTCCCACTCTCCTTCATTACTCTTTGTTTGATAATAAATGAGTTACTCTGCCTGGGATGCTGACTTTCACACCCTCCTGCTCTTCTCTCTGACACCTCACCCCCTTTCTCTCCTTTCTTCTTTTGTCCTGTCACCAGGTCTCGGAGTTCCATGCTAGTTTGGCAGCTGCCTAGCAGGGGGTGAGTTCCATAGGTCCCAGTCACCGTTACTGATGATAGTGGCACTGAAGTGGTTGGTTCCTTATTTTAGTGTCTAAAAGATGAGGGTATTTCAGTTCCTAGTGGGTTTTTTAACGATTGCCTTTAAAACTTCCTAGTACTACTACTACTACTTATTTCTATAACGCTACTAGACGTACGCAGCATTGTTCACTAAACATGTAAGAGACGGTCCCTGCTCGACAAAGCTTACAATCTAATCAGGATAAATAAGGGAATTACTTAAGGGTGCAGATAAGAGAAATTTACCCAGTGAACGGAGTTCCCGGGGAGGAATGTAGAGAGAGATGAGTAGAGAGGTACTGAGGAGCTGCAGAGTGAATGCACTTGTAAGTCAATAAGAGGAGTTTGAACTGTATGCGGAAACGGATTGGAAGCCAGTGAAGTAACTTGAGGAGAGGGCTAATTTGATCATAACGACACTGGCAGAATATTAGTCGTGCAGCAGACTTTTGAACAGATTGAAGAGGAGAGAGATGGCTAAGTGGGAGACCTGTGAGAAGCAAGTTGCAATAGTCTAAGCGAGAGGTGATAAGAGTGTGGATGAGAGTTCTGGTAGTGTGCTCAGAAAGGAAAGGGTGAATTTTGGTGATATTATAGAGAAAGAAACGACAGGTTTTAGCAGTCTGTTGGATATATGCAGAGGAGTCAGATGACTCCAAGGTTACGAGCTGAAGTGAAAGATGGCAACGGTATGTGATCCAGGGAATGTCCTTACTGAGGACGTTCTGTCTACATGACCTGCTAGTGCTGCCACTAGATGGGATGTGGTGAAAAAACGATGGTTCATCCTGGTGTGGAAACCCTGTTTGGTGCATTGGATAAGGTATATCACACTGCTGGATTTCCAGGTGAATGATCCCTGAGATTACGTAGGGCTAGATTAAGACTTAGGCAAACTAGCCATGTGCTTTGGGTTCAGAAGTTTAGGGGGCCCTGTCAGATGTTCTCAGGAAACTATCTGAAATTATTTTTTTTTTCAAGATTCTACAGATTTGTAAGTGAACTGTCTCAAAGCCAGATTTAACCTTCTATAGCTCTGCAGTCCTTCCACTTTCCAGTGTTGTGGTAGGATCCAGCCAGTGAGAGGGTTGCTTTAGTCACGGGAAGGAAGGGGTGAGCTGCAATTGCCGTGGGGGAATGGGAGTTGTACTCGGGCCTGGGGGAGGGAGTGTTGAAAAGGTGTGTAAAAGGAATGGGGGAAATTGTGAGGCGTCTGCTGCTGCAAATTCAAGAACTATATATGATGGTGGACAGAGCTGGTTGTGGGGATGGGGAAGGGGGCACTAACTGAATGAGCTGTTCAGCAGCAGCACAGCACCGAAGAGAGAGTGTGTGTGTGTGTGTGTGAAAAGAGACTGAATGCGTGCATGTGTATATCTCAAGAGCAAGAGTGTATGTCTGGGTGTCTGATGAATGAAAACGTACATGCATGTGTGATTCAGAAGAGTAAGATGTGTGTCTGAAGAGTGTATTCATGTGAATGTAGAGGGTTCAAACGTGTGTGTGGCACATGTCTGAAGAGTGAGAGTATGCCTGTGTGTTTCTGTCTCTCTAGTGGGCAGAGTCTCGCATAGTTTGTGGTGTTCCTTGGTCGGTTGTCACCCAGGCCAGATTACCGCTGTGCACAGCCCCCCACCCCGCCCCCTGGTGCAGCACGACACCCCCTGGGTGCAGCGTGTGGTTTACACACACACACACACACCCCCGGTGCATTGTTCTTACCCCCTGGGGTGCTGGGAGCAGCCGCGTGTGGCTGTTTGCTCCCTCTGCCCCGGAACAGGAAGTAACATTAGGGAGCAGGGAACCGGCGGAGCTGACAGCCACGTGGCTGCCCCCTGCACCCTTCCTGCAGCGTGCACCCAGAGCGGACTACCCCCACCACCCTGCCCTCGGTATGCCGCTTCATAGTTTCCCTTTGAAAATTTAGTCTGGAGGGGAGAAGTCTACTGGTACAAATGTCCTAATACTGTCTCCACTTTCCGTAGGCTTTCAGAAGCGCCAAAGCTAAATATCATATGTAAAACTTTGTAATTGTATATCTCAACCATATCATCCATAAATCTCACCTTTTGGGCCAGTTTACCCTTGGCATCACAATGACTTAGCTTGCTTATTACAGAATATAAAATGCTACTAGACTGGGTTAGACCAAAGGTCCATCAAGTCCAGTATCCTATTTTAAAAAAATGGCCAATCCAATTCCCAAGTACCTGGCTGCGTCCCAAAAAGTAGCAGAATTCCATGTTACTTACTCCCAGGCATAAACAGATGTTGTTCCCAAGTTTACCTTAACAGTTTATGGACTTTGCCAAAACTTTCTTAAACCCAGCTGTGCTAACTACTGTTGTCACATCCAGAGCTTAATTATGCATAGATTGACGAAATATTTTCTGCAGTTTTCCATATTCTCCTTCGCTGCTTTGTGCTTGTCACCAAATTTTCTCTGGTTTTGGGATGCTGTGTTTTCTGTCTAGTCATTGCATCATTTAGATTATAGGCTTCTTGTTGTTTGCCTGCTTTCGCCTCATTAAGGATCATTGTGTAACCTATTATTGCCTAAATAAGTAACAGAGAACAATAGGGTATCAAAGAAATGACATGGCCTCTCATGGAGGAAGCTGTTAAAAGAAAGTCTGGGCTAGACAGGATCCTTAATTTCAAGGACATGAAGGGAGGTCCAGAGGTGAACTGAGGCTAGTAGCCTGCGAAAGGAAGTAAATTGGGCAGATTGAAGAGGATGCAGAGAACATTCAGTCTAGCAGGAGACTGACAGCTGCAGTACAGACGTTTCCTTATGAGCTTCATACTAACTCCGCTTGCTTGGAGCTCTGACTTCTGTGATTCTTCAGGGTTAGCGCATGTAACCTTGTGTGTTGGGGGAGCTGCTTTCTTGACTCTGTCCGTATGACTAGGGCTCATCACTGGAGGTTCTGGTTATCACTTGGGGGTCTTTGCTGTTGTGATGTGCAGGGCCCAGTGCCTTAGCTCACCAGCTTCTTTTCTTTTCCCAGGATTGGGCGGCCCAACGTTGCACCATATCTTACCGTGCTCCAGAACTCTTCACCGTGGAAAGCCAGTGTGTGATTGATGAAAGGACAGACATCTGGGTAAGAAGCAAAATCACCCTTTTGCTGAATTAACATATTAACACACCCGCATGCTGTCTAATGCATGCCCAGAACCACATGTGGATGAATACATGCACATTACTGTACTGTCTCATACCCATAAGTACATAAGTATTGCCATACTGGGAAAGACCAAAGGTCCATCAAGCCCAGCATCCTGTTTCAAACAGTGGCCAATCCAGGTCACAAGTACGTGGCAAGATCCCCAAAAAGTACAAAACATTCTATACTGCTTATCCCAGAAATAGTGGATTTTCCCCAAGTCCAATTTAATAATGGTCTATGGACTTTTCCTTTAGGAAGCCGTCCACACCTTTTATAAACTCCGCTAAGCTAACCGCCTTTACCACATTCTCTGGCAATGAATTCCAGAGTTTAATTACATGTTGAGTGAAGAAACGTTTTCTCCGATTCGTTTCAAATGTACTACTGATTAGCTTCATCGCATGCCCCCTAGTCCTAGTATTTTTGGAAAGCATAATACCCAGTGTATTTGCAGGAAGCATTACTCACCTCTGTTCTATTTGTGCCTCCCTCCTCCCCCTCCCTTTTTTTCTTTGCTACTGGCAAAGTCCACTCCTCTGCATCCTTCAATACTACTACTACTACTTAACATTTCTAAAGCGCTACCAGGGTTACGCAGCGCTGTACAATTTAACACAGAGGACAGTCCCTGCTCGAAGGAGCTTACAATCTAAAGGACAAAAAAGTGCAGTCAATCAAATTGGGGCAGTCTAGATTTCCTGAATAGATGAATAATGGTTAGGTGCCAAAAGCGACATTGAAGAGGTGGGCTTTGAGCAAGGATTTGAAGATGGGCTCTGTACCTCTTATCAGCTTACTTTTATTTGAAATCTCTGACCTTATGGTCAGAATACTAAGAGAGGTACCCACCAGATAGGGCTTAACAAGGATCTGGGGGCTTCTTTTACAAAACTGCAGCAAATGAGAGGAAGCCCATAGGAACTGAATGGGCTTCCTCTCATTTGGAGAAAGATTAAAAATGAATTCTTTGCTTCGGTCTTCACCAGTCTATTACATTTCTTTGAAGGGGTGAACAAACATGTGGATAAAGGTGAGCCGGTTGATATTGTGTATCTGGATTTTCAGAAGGCGTTTGACAAAGTACCTCATGAAAGACTCCAGAGGAAATTAGAGAGTCATGGGATAGGAGGTAGTGTTCTATTGTGGATTAAAAACTGGTTAAAAGATAGAAAACAGAGAGTAGGGTTAAATGGTCAGTATTCTTAGTGGAGACGGGTAGTTAGTGGGGTTCCCCAGGGGTCTGTGCTGGTACCGCTGCTTTTTAACATATTGTAAATGACCTAGAGATGGGAGTAACTAGTGAGGTAATTAAATTTGGCATTGACACAAAGAGGCATATTTTCAAAGCACTTAGACTTACAAAGTTGCATAGTAACCTATGGAACTTTGGAGCTCATTTTCAAAGCACAGAGTTATTCAAAATTGTTACATCACAAGAGGAACTTCCAAGATTGGGCATCCAAATGGCAGATGACATTTAATGTGAGCAAGCGCAAAGTGATGCTTTTCCAGAGTAAGAAACCAAACTATAGCTACATGATACAAAGTACCACATGAGGAGTCACTGCTCAGGAAAAAGATTTAGGTGTCGTTCAATGGGGATATTCTGAAAACCCCGACTGGCTGGATGTGCCCCAAGGACTGGGTTGAAAACCCTTGATATAGTTTATAGCAGTGGTTCCCAAAACCCTTGTCCTGGAGGTACGCCAGCCAGTGAGGTTTTCAGATGATCCACTGTGAATATTCGATACCTCTCATGAATCTTCATTGTGGATGTCCTGAAAACCTGACTGGCTGGGGTGGCCTCCAGGACCAGGTTTGGGAACCGCTGTTTTATAATATACTAGTAAAAAAGGCCCGTTTCTGACACAAATGAAACGGGCGCTAGCAAGGTTTTCCTCGGAGTGTGTATGTTTGGGAGAGTGTATGTGAGAGTGACTGTTTGAGAGTCAGAGTGAAAGTGTGAGTGTGTGTGTGTGAGAGAGAGAGTGAGTCTGGGTGTGAGTGTGTTTGCGAGAGAGTGTGTGTGTGAGAATGAGAGTGTGTGCAAGTGAGACACAGTGTGAGACAGAGTGTGTGTGTGTGGGCGAGAGATAGAGTGTGTGTGAGACACAGATTCTCTGTGAGAGTGAGTGTATGAGACCAAGCGAGTGTGTGAGTGACTGTGTGGCACATAGAGAGTGAATGTGATACAGTGTGAGACAGAGTGTGTGAGAGTGAGAGTGAGAAAGACATTGTATATGAGAGAGAGAGAGTGTGAGCCCTGCCCTCCCAATCCATGCCCATCTGTCCCCTGCCCCCTCCATTAATCCTTTTCCAGCAGTTCCCCTCTCTCCCTGAGCCCTGCCCTCCCAATCCATGCCCATCCATGCTCCTCTGTCACCTGCCCCCTCCATTCATCCCTATCCAGCAATTCCCCTCTCTCCCTGAGCCCTGCCTTGCAATCCATATCCATCCATGCCCATCTGTCCCCTCCATTCATCCTTATCCAGCAATTCCCCTCTCCCTGAGTCCTGCCCTTCCAATCCATGCCCATCCATGCTCCTCTGTCACCTGGCCCCTCCATTCATCCCTTTCCAGCAATTCCCCTCTCTCCCTGAGGCCTGCCCTGCAATCCATATCCATCCATGCCCATCTGTCCCCTCCATTCATCCCTATCCAGCAATTCCCCTCTCTCCCTGAGTCCTGCCCTCCCAATCCATGCCCATCCATGCTCCTCTGTCCCCTGCCACCTCCATTCATCCCTTTCCAGCAATTCCCCTCTCTCCCTGAGCCCTG
This sequence comes from Microcaecilia unicolor, assembly GCF_901765095.1. NCBI lineage: Eukaryota > Metazoa > Chordata > Amphibia > Gymnophiona > Siphonopidae > Microcaecilia > Microcaecilia unicolor. The sequence continues at coordinate 308,398,270 of NC_044037.1, read as the reverse complement.
CCCTCCCAATCCATGCCCATCCATGCTCCTCTGTCCCCTGCCGCCTCCATTCATCCTTTTCCAGCAAGTCCCCTCTCTCCCTTCCATGACCCCCCCCTCGCATCCATGCTCCTCTCTCTCCCATGTCCCAGCCTGGGCCGCCCTCTTTCCCCCCCCCCCCCCCCTTCGCATCCATGCTGTCGTTTCTCCCCTGCCCTCCCGCTCCCATTGTTCTTCTTTACTGGCCACCCTCTTCTCTCCCCCCAACATCCCTTTTTGTTTTTTTTCTTCTTTTTAAATTTACCTCCGTGGCGCTTCCGGCAGCGAAGCGTCAGGGAAGGAGGCGACGCTCCCGACGTCTAGCTTTCCCTTCGCTGTGTTCCGCCTTCTTTTGACGTCATCCTTGACGTCAGAAGAAGGCGGAACACAGCGAAGGGAAGGCTAGACGTCGGGAGCACCACCTCCTTCCCTGACGCTTCGCTGCCGGATTTGTTTGGTTTTTTTTTTTCCGCCCTCGACGTCATGACGTTTGACGCGAGGGCGGGGCAGAGACGGCTGGCTGGCTTAAAGGCTTCACACCACGAATCCACGAACCCTTCAGCCTGGGAGTGACGTCAGATGGCTTCATGGCTTCAGAACGTTGTCCTCAGAACGTTGAGGGTGCGTTTTATTATATTAGATTATGAGGTCTTACTCTGGAATATTTTCTGAGCACTTTTACGATCCTTATTTCCAAAAAGGTAGATAGGGGGCGGAATTGCTTTATACTTAAAATCTCTTCAGTCACAGACTTAAGCAAGTTGACTTCATTCAGGTTTTAGGCTACCAAACTCTGGAATGGTCTTTCTTTGAAAAGTAGACAAGTCTCTTCATATCTAGACTTTCCTTGTATGCTAAAAATATTCTATTTTGCTACAATACTACTCTAAGCAATACACTCTGTTTACAATCCTGGAGCATATACAGCAGAAGTCCATAAATCTAGATGCCGAGAATCCAGACTGCACATTCTGCCGCCCTCCTACACATGGTCCAGCATCTCTCCCTCCATTTCCGGCCCTGCTCGCGCTCTCTCTCACCTGATCTGAAGTCTTTGGTGCTATAGCCTTACTCACAGGCTGTCTCTAGCATGTACCGTGCCTTTCACTCTGACTCATCCTGCCCTTCTGACAACAGGAACTTACATCAGAAGGGGTGGGATGGGTCAGAGGGGAAAGGCCAGTTCATGCAGTAAGGCCACTGCTGGTGCTGCAATACCAAAGACTTCAGAACAGGTGCGAGTGAGACAGAGCCATAGGCAGGACAAGGTGTGGGGAGAAAGATGCCTGACCATGCAGGAGGGAGGGGGGTAAGGGAAGGATGGGGAGGGGTCTTGGGTCCCTCCTTTTGAAACATTCATATATGCTGACGATGTTACCATATACATAACCTTCAAGTAGAACATTAAAATCATCTTACAAAAGGCAAAACTTGGCTTAAGTTTGATGGAAACCTGGGCCTCAGAATCAAAAGTAAAGCTAAATAAAGAAAAAAACTAAATTCATGGTCATTACCAACCTATTTGACCAAAAGAACTACAACAGTTTCACAACTGACAGCACTTCATTCCCCACTGACAATAATCTGAAAATTCTAGGTATAATTCTAGACAAATATTCAACACTCAAGTTTCCTCAGTAATCACAAAATCTTTCTGGTCTTTTTGGAAACTAAAAAGGATCAGACCCTATTTCTCATCAGAAACATTCAGACTATTGGTACAATCGTTAACATTATCCCAATTCGATTATTGTAATGCCATATATGCTGGCTGTAAGGAGTACCTGATGGAAAAAAAACAGCTCAAAACACTGCAGCCAGGTTCATATACAAAATCTCTTGTTTTGAAAGTGCCTCCCCTTTATTAATCAAATTACACTGGCTTCCCATCAAAGCAAGAATTACCTTCAAATTATGTACTTTTATCTTTCAAATACTAAATGACACAGCTCCAGACTATATGGTACCATTAATAAACTTACCTCAAAGAAACCATCTCAGACTACACCTCCCAAATTGCAAAAAAGTGATCTACAAAACTGTCCACTCTGCAGACTTCACTTACCTAGAACTCCTTCCAAATCAAAATAAGAAATATACAGGAATATACTAGAATCCTCAAATCGTTCCTATTCAAACAAACCCTCTCAAAGAACAACCATATCTCAAACAATTATTACCTAAATTGTTTATTACCCTATTTACCATTAACCTCTTTATTTCATGTACAATTTCTCATTCATAATAAGGTAATCAATAGAAATAAAAAAAAAGAAAATAAGATACCTTTTTATTGGACATAACTTAATACATTTCTTGATTAGCTTTCGAAGGTTGCCCTTCTTCCTCAGATTGGAAATAAGCAAATTTTGGCTACCACACCTACTCATTCAAAATAGATTTTCTAAATGTTAAACATCCATAGTTATCCCAGTATGTTTTTATGATACTGTATTGTAAAATTGGATTCTTGCTACAAATTTCTTTCTTTTGCATTATTCTTGTTATGTATCCTCTACTGTTTATTGTAAGCCACAGTGAACTCAAACTTGTTTGGGATAATGTGGGGTATAAATGTCACAAATAATAATAACAAATAACTGGAGACACTGGAAGGGTAAGAGACACGCTGCATGGGGAAGAGAGATACAGGGAGACACTGCATGGCGAAGAGGCATTTGAAGGGGAAGAGAGATTCTGAATGAGGAGAAGAGACCATCACGTCTGTGGCCGTGACCACCCTCAGACTTACCTTGTTCCTGGGGGTCAGCTTCTGTCTGTCCTTTCTGAGCTAGCTCTGGCTCTCTGTGCTGGCTGCATCCAGCAGCATGACTCTAATTGCTTCACTACACTACACCTGGGTGTGGGAAGCCTCTCTGTGTTTCACTGTGCTTTCTGCCTGCTCTGTGGTTTGTGCCTGAACAGCCTCCGTAGTTACTTAGAGATTGCTGCAGCTGTGTCTCTGGTGTTGAAGGGCTTTATTAATCACTTAGAGACTGCAGCCTTTGCCTTTGCATCGTATAAGGTCCCTGGTATGCTAGAGTGCTCTGTGCACTGCTACATTGTCCAGTTCTGTGTGATTTCCTAGTGTTTGACTAGTTAGCTTGGGCACAGCCTTGCTTGGTAGCCTGTGTACAGCTTACTAGTTCTTCTGTGTTTGCTCTGTGTGAGTTCCTAGAGTTTGCCTAGTTAGCTTGGGCACTGCTCTGCTTGTTAGCTTGTGTACAGCTTCTAGGTCTCCTGAGTTTAGCCTCTGGTTTTCCCCGGTGGGGTTTCTTTGGTTTCTGGAGCTTCAGCCCTAGTCTTATCCTTTGCCAGTTCTCCTTGTTACTGGAGCTCCAGCCCTAGTCTTGCTATTGGTTCTGACCCTTGCCTGTACCTATCTACTGCTCTGCTAGCCGCCTGCCCAGAGACTCCTGCTTTGAACCTGACCATGCCTGTCTCTGCCTATTGCCTGTACTCAGATCTTCTCTGCCAGCCACCTGTCTCGGACTATTGCCTGAACCCAGACATTCCCTGCCTGCCTGTCTCACGTTAGCCTAGGTACCTGGGAGCACGGCTGGATCCTGACTCCGGTTGTTCCTGTTGCTGGTTCCAGTTCTGGTTTTCCTGTAAGCCCTACCGGCTGCTCGAACCTGAGGGCTCAACCCTCGGGGAAAGGCAGCTAAGCGTAGGTGAAGCCTACTCCAGTGTGTTCCGGTCCGGTGCGTTCCAGTCCCGAGTGTTCCAGTGCAGGACTCCAGTCCGGGGTTCCAGTCCAGCCTTGTCTCTTCTCTGCTCCGAAGGTGATCTTGCCTGCCACTGCCGCTCCTCGGCCGTGGTCCAAGGACTCACGTACCCAGGGTTCCCGGGGAAGAAGCCTGACAGAATGCCAAGGTCCTCGAGAACACGACAGAGACATAGGGAGACTGTGAAGAAATAGTGTGTTTTAACCCCTTACGTTCCCGCCCGTAACCTCCGCTCACAGGACAAATCCCTCCTCTCAGTACCCTTCTCCACCACCGCCAACTCCAGGCTCCGCTCATTCTGCCTCGCCTCACCCTATGCTTGGAATCAACTTCCTGAGCCCTTACGCCAAGCCCCCTCCCTACCCATCTTCAAATCCTTGCTCAAAGCCCACCTCTTCAATGTTGCTTTCGGCACCTAACCTTTATACCTTTCAGGAAATGTAGACTGCCCCTATTTGACTGACTGTACATTTGTCCTTTAGATTGTAAGCTCCTTTGAGCAGGGACTGTCCTTCTATGTTAAATTGTACAGCGCTGCGTAACCCTAGTAGCGCTTTAGAAATGTCAAGTAGTAGTAGTAGTAAATGTATTGGATATTTCCTGTTTTAATTATGGTTCAAGTGTACTTCTCCTTTTTGGCCAGCAGATGGTGCATGTTTGTGCTTAAAGCTGTTACAGAGAACTGAGTGTTTTTTTTCTTTAGTTTGACACAAACAGGAAGCAAGAAGCAGTACATATTTGAAATCTTGTTGACTGGGCTCTGATTGGCCCAGGAGCTCATCTCATTTGGACTTTAGTGGTTTTGAGTTTAGTCTTAGCCAGGAAAAAAGAGAGAAAGATCTCTTTGCTGAGGCTCGGCGAATTATATGCCCTGATCTTCCCAGGTACTGTTTAGCCAGTATGCAAATGTTTAGTTAGTTTTCTAATTTTTCCATTTCTCAGTTACTTATTACTGTTTATTTGCACATTTTTTTTATCCACTGTTCCAAGAATAAAAACAATTGTTTGTTCGTTGTGCCTGTCTGGACTGATAAAGAATCGTGCTGGTTTGTGTGTTGGGTCTGTGAGTTCTTTCTGGGAACTGTGGGAGCACTAGGAATGAGGCCCCAGTAAACTAGAAATCACTGGGGATAATTTGAGCACGTGAGACTCACCCAGAGGCGGTTGTGACCCAGTCAGTGAGAGGAGGGTGCTAGTGTAGAGCACAAGCGGCAGGTGCAGGCGGACCTCAGCAGTGCTGGGGATAGACCCTCTAAGTGCCCACGAGGTAACCCCAGGCAGGTGGCTAGGTGTTTCTTGACAGACCCGCTGGAAGGTAAGAGACGCTGCATGGGCAGGAGAGATGCAGGGAGATGTTAAAAGGGTAAGATGCTGCATGAGAAGAGACGCTGCATTACTTCACCTATGTAATGTGTGTCTGTATTTTAAAACTGCTCACCCTTCCTGGAAGCAGGTGTGTGCACTGATGCTTCACTGAGTTATTGTGAGTATTAGGATCTATTATTATTTTGCTTTGACTTCTGCAGCTCTTTGCTGTTTCATAGAAGTGAAAGAGTTGGAGTAGGAAGCTTTGTTCCAGATTGCCTCTTTTATCCTATTTCCTCTTAGCTGCCGCAGAGATATTCAGAGCACTGACCAGTGGTTGTTAAGGCTGCTGTGTTTACACAGGGCCCCTTTTCTCTGAGGTAATGGTGGCCCTGTATGTCTGGTACAGACACTTTGCTTTGGAGGCTTAAGTAAAGTACAGCAAAGATATTTGCTACTTAAATATTTTTATTTTTTTTATTTGTACCCCGCGCTTTTCCCACTCATGGCAGGCTCAATGCGGCTTAGGTACTTACTTGTACCTGGGGCAATGGAGGGTTAAGTGACTTGCCCAGAGTCACAAGGAGCTGCCTGTGCCTGCAGTGGGAATCAAACTCAGTTCCCCAGGACCAAAGTCCACTGCACTAACCACTAGGCTCCTCCCATATACTCCATATACTAGCCATATAGTCTATATACTAACCACTAGGCCACCCCTCCACAAATATGAAAAGATTTGAACCTGGATGGAGGTTCAAAGGCAACATCAACAAGTAGTATGGTGGAATCTAAATATGCTCGAAAGAGGTAACGTAGCAGTAGAGCCTGGATGTTTAAAATATGGAAACTCTGAGGATAAACTGAAAATGGATGTGCCAGTGGTCTATATCTGCCTCATCTATTATATTACTGTGCATATCTATGTGACTAAAATGGAGATAGTATTACTTTGACTCTAGAACATAAGAGTAGCCATACTGGGTTAGACCAATGGTCCATCTAGAACAGTATCCCTCATTATCTCTCTACCCTCATTTCCCCTTACGTTCCCGCCCGTAACCTCCGCTCACAGGACAAATCCCTCCTCTCAGTACCCTTCTCCACCACCGCCAACTCCAGGCTCCGCTCATTCTGCCTCGCCTCACCCTATGCTTGGAATCAACTTCCTGAGCCCTTACGCCAAGCCCCTCCCTACCCATCTTCAAATCCTTGCTCAAAGCCCACCTCTTCAATGTTGCTTTCGGCACCTAACCTTTATACCTTTCAGGAAATGTAGACTGCCCCTATTTGACTGACTGTACATTTGTCCTTTAGATTGTAAGCTCCTTTGAGCAGGGACTGTCCTTCTATGTTAAATTGTACAGCGCTGCGTAACCCTAGTAGCGCTTTAGAAATGTCAAGTAGTAGTAGTATCCAGCTTCCAGCAGTGGCCAATCCAGGTCACAAGTACCTGGCTGAAACCCAAATAGTAGCAACATTCCATGCTACCAATCCCAGGGCAAGCAGTGGCTTCCCCCATGTCCATCTCAGTAACAGACTGTGGACTTTTCCTCCAGGAACTTGTCCAAACCTTTTTTTTAAACCCAGATATGCTACCGCTGTTACTGTAGCTAGCTGCGTGTGCTACAGTCTGTTTATTCCCTGTAGCTGTAGACTGAAAAAGGACGGTCCATATCTGCGTTATATAACTGTGTAAATCTGTTTGCATAAAATGTGACTAATATCGCTGTGTTTCAGTCTTTAGGTTGCCTGTGACACAGTCTGTTAATATATTCCCTGTATGTGTTTCAGGCTTTGGGCTGCATACTGTTTTGTATGATGTTTGGTGAGGGTCCTTACGATATGACCTTCCAGAAGGGTGACAGCGTGGCTTTGGCAGTTCAAAACAACATTCCCATTCCCAAAACCCCCAGGTAGGAGGAGTTGTAAGAATCACAAGTGCATGGGCTGAATAAACGGGCGGCAAGATTTGCTTATTTTATGCTTACATTTGTTCATTTTACTACTGTTCCACTGTTATCAACAATGTAAGTTGTTTATATCCATCTGTACCTGTAGTACACTAATTGGGATTTACTAGCTTTCTTTATGAAGAATTTCAATCTATACATACGGGGGGAGGAAGGAGAGAGATGGTAGAAAGAGATGTGATTATGGGCATTTCTGTCTCTCTTCAGGTACTCTGAAAGCCTTATTGTGCTGCTTAATTCCCTCATGGTGGTGAATCCTCAAGAGCGACCTCATATCCCTTGGGTCTTACACCAGCTGAAGGAGCTCCAGACAGTTGCAAGTGGACAGGCTACTACCAGGATATGACATCACCTGCTGCTCTTTAAAATGGTGTGACATCAGAGGCAGCCCTGTGTGCTGGACTTTGAACAGGAAATGATGTCACTCCTTGGTCATAGAACTAGTAAGCATTCTGCTCCAAGCCTGCAGGAGGCGCTATAATAGAAGTTCAAGTCTGTATTTTAGATGACGTTGGACTCCTGGAAACAGAAGGCACTATATATGTTTTAAAGCATGTGATTTTATTTTCTAATTGTTTTTCATTGTAGGATATATTTTAGATATTTATACTCTTGAGGTTGATATTTAAAAGAATAAGGTTAGCTGAGATCTGTGTTCGGTACCACGGTCTGTATAGTACTGAGCAGGTCAGGGGTAGAGCCCAGAGTTATCCAGCTAGTGCTGATTTTCAACACTGTTATCTGGAAACTTAGGATATTAAATAGATTTAGGGCAGCCTATCTGCTTAGTACTGATGCTTTGTCGCTCTGTCTGGATATTCAGGTGCAGCCGTCACTGTCTGGATTCTGCCACTGACTATCTGGAATTTTTTTTTTTTTTTTTTTTTACCTGTGGCAGCCAACGTTAAAATAAATAAAATAAAAATACGCTGACTGCATTAGGCTCAGTATTGTGGAGTTTGGTGCTACTGATTTCTAAAGCACTATAATCCAGAATACTGTACAGATCTGCTTATAAGATAATGCCCCCCCCCCCCCCCCTCGTGGAGTTTAAGGTTTCATCAAGATCCAGAGAAAGGACCAAGATACACAGTACTGTTAGAATGGGAAGCCGCAGCCCTTAAAATAGCCCAGGTCTCCTTACGTCCTGGTTTTTCATGGATGAATTATCATCTCACCTTTTGAACTGGCTTTTACCAGCTGCCTTCCTCTGCCTGTGTGATTTCAGTCCCAGTTTGAGTCTCCTGCCTACCCACCCGCTGCCAACAGTCAGCATACTGATCCTTCATCCAGTGTGGGATTATACGTGCCCCATTCTCTATGGTACTACAGTGAGTGTGAAATCCTAATCCAAGGGCCATAGTATACACAAAATTAACCCATTTGAAGACACATCTCCGGAAGGCCCTTTCTCCATTGCTGTGACTGAGTAGGGGTGCCACCACCGTGGGGGCGTCACCAGCCCTCTCACTCCTGGTCGATGCTCCTCGTCTCTAAATGCAGGGCACTCTGTGTCTGCGTTTTCATGCCTTCCCCTCAGGCTCTTTCCATTCTGCAGATTATTTTACAGACCAGCTCTGCTTCTCCTTTTTGTGACAGGGTTTGGAGCAGTTGCAGGCTTACATTTAAGACATTAAATTGTGAAGCTGTGTTTTCTCTCAGCGCTGGGCTGTCTTCCATCTGAATTATTAAACCTGCTCTTTTTCGTATGGCTGGAGTCATTTATTGCGTCTGCTGAGGCCACAGTACAGGGATGACAGTGAGCTGAGCACAACATGCATTATTTCGTTCCCGTCTTTGAAGGCATTTGAGCAGAAAGGTCAAGAGCTCCAGGGCTGGTGGTTCCTTTCTTCCTGTATTGTATATCTGTTTTATTCATTAGCACGTATTTACTGCCTTTCTTAAGAAAGATTCTAGACATAGGTGATGGGACTGTTACATAGTAACATAGTAGATGATGACAGAAAAAGACCTGCACAGTCCATCCAGTCTGCCCAACAAGATAACGCATATGTGCTACTTTTTGTGTATACCCTACTTTGATTTGTACCTGTGCTCTTCAGGGCACAGACCGTGTAAGTCTGCCCAGCACTATCCCCGCCTCCCAACCACCAGCCCCACCTCCCAACCACCGGCTCTGGCACAGACCGTATAAGTCTGCCCAGCACTATCCCCACCTCCCAACCACCAGCCCTGCCTCCCGCCACCGGCTCTGGCACAGACCGTATAAGTCTGCCCAGCACTATCCCCGCCTCCCAACCACCGACTCTGGGACAGACCGTATAAGTCTGCCCAGCATTATCCCTGCCTCCCAACCACCAGCCCCGCCTCCCAACCACTGGCTCTGGCACAGACCTTATAACTCTGGCCAGCACTATCCCCGCCTCCCAACCACCAGCCCCGCCTCCCGCCACCGGCTCTGGCACAGACCGTATAAGTCTGCCCAGCACTATCCCCGCCTCCCACCACCGGCTCTGGCACAGCAGTCAAAATATTCAAATACTAATACAAGGTATGACCTCATATGCCATATAGAACAGCAGAGGCGGGACATACAGATAGATAAGGAAAAGTTGCAGGTGAAGGTAGAATAGGTGCAGGGAAATACTGACAGCATTCCTGGTTTGAAAGCTGATGGCAGTGAGGATCATCCCAGCTGTTCCACTGCTGTTTAAATTACCCTTAAAATAGAACAGCCCGGCACATACAACCCACACTGATCAGCCTCTGCAGTCTGACTTTAACTGCTGAAGCTGTGCAGTTAGCTCTAAACAGCACTGGAAAGGAAACCAGTTTCTCTTTCTTGCTGTTTGGAGAGTAGCATATTTCCACTCGTTACCTGCTTTATAATCTTGCTGCAATCAGCATAGCCTGAAACTGGTGCTCTGACTCAAGAGCAGGGAACAGAGCCAAAAGACGCCTGTTGATTAGCAGAAGCCAGGGCTGAAAGTTGTGAAGCCTGTTTCTGAAGCCAGGGCCAGCTCAACATGTGATGTTGAACAGAACAGGGCTGAGCCTGAAGGGAGGGATGGAGCTCCTGTAGCAGAGCAGATTCCGGCAGCTCCTTGTCCCAGGCTGCTTTGATCTACCTGCCGCAGTTGGTCTCCACCTGTTGCCTCTTCAGCCAACAAAGTGGAAAAGGAGATTCTAAGCTGAGGTTTCTTTCACAGTTGGGGTTTTTTTGGTGTGGGGGGGGGGGGGGGGGAATGTTAAAAGTCACAGAGGGAACCAAAAAAGCATGTAGTTTGGGGGGGGATTGGAGAACGACTTCCCTATGAGGGAAGGCTAAAGAGGTTAGGGTTCTTCAGCTTACAGCAGAGACACCTGAGAGGGAGATATGATGGAGGTCTATAAAATAAAGAGGAATGGAACAGGTAGCTGTCATTTTGGAATGACTTAACAAGCAATTCACAAGGATTAGGGGGCATGCAATGAAGTTACTAAGGTATAAACTTATTAGAAATTAGAGAAAATGTTACGTCACTCAACGTGTAATTAAGCTCTGGAATTGCCAAAGAATGTGGTAAAAACTGGTTTGAACGTGTTCCTGGAAGAATATCCATCCATAAATTGTGTTAGGATGAACCTGGGGAAAATCCACTGCTTATTCCTATGATAAGCAGAATGAAATCTACTTTACTCTTTTGAGATCCTGCCAGGTACTTGTGACCTGGATTGGCCACTGTTGGAAACAGGATTTGATCAGTCCCAGTCCAACAATGTGTATGTACTGTTCATAAAAATAATGAGGAGGAGGCCAGACATACCTCGGTGGTGGAAAACCTGGTGGAGATTCTGCTGAAGGTAAGAATACCAGAGGTAGATTGTGTTATGTGATACAGAGGCGTATTTTCAAAGCACTTAGACTTACAAAGATCTGTAGGTTATCAGCCTTATTTTCAAAAGTGATGGGCGCCCGGATTTCGACCCAAATCGGGAGATAGGCGCCCATCTCGCAAAGGCGCCCAAATCGGTATAATCGAAAGCCAATTTTGGGCGTCTTCAACTGCACTCCGTCGCGGGAAAGAACAAAGTTGACGGGGGCGTGTCGGAGGCGGGACCGGGGCGTGTTTATCGGCCGAGCGCCTTCGGCCAATAATTGAAAAAAGAAAGGTGTTTTTAGCGCGAATTTGGGTCATTTTTGGACCCTTTTTTTTTCACGAACAAGTCCCAAAAAAGTGCCCTAAATGACCAGATGACCACCATCGGGGATGACCTCCCCTGACTCCCCTAGTGGTCACTAACCCCCTCCCACCAAAAAAAAAGAACTTTAAGAACTTTTTTTGCCAGCCTGTATGCCAAATGCCATACCCACCTCCATGACAGCAGTATGCAGGTCCCTGGAGCAGTTGTTAGTGGATGTAGTGGACTTCACCCAGGTGGACCCAGGCCCATCCCCCCCTACCTGTTACACTTGTGCTGGTAAATGGGAGCCCCCCTTCAGCCATAAGGGCTATGGTAATGGTGTAGAGTTGTGGGCAGCGGGTTTTGGGGGGGGGGGGGGGATTTGAGGGGCTCAGCACCCAAAGGAAGGGAGCTATGGACTTGGGAAGTATTTTACTTTTTTTTTTTAATTGTTACAAGTGCCCCCTAGGGTGCCCGGTTGGTGTCCTGGCATGTGAGGGGGACCAGTGCACTACGAATCCTGGCCCCTCCCACGACCAAATGCCTTGGATTTGTTCATTTTTGAGCAGGGCGCCTTCAGTTTCCATTATCGCTGAAAAATGAAACCGCCCAGCTCGAATCCGCACAAGTCCGATGCATTTGCCGGGCACCAACCGTATTATCGAAAAAAAAAAGATGGGCGGCCATTTTTTTTTCGAAAATATGGTCTGTCCCGCCCCTTCACGTACCCATTCTCGGACATAGACGCCCATGGAGATTATGCCCCTCCACGTAACTTTGTAAGTCTGAGTGCTTTGAAAATGAGCCACAAAGTCACCAAATGCCTTCAATTCAATTTAGTGAGAAATAAATGTAAATGAACCTATCCACAAAGTGAAATCAAGTCTTTAGTGGCCAGACTGGATGGGCCATATTGGTCTATCTGCTGTCATTTGTCAGGTTTGTGTATCAAAGCTGCCAAACTACCCAGTTTCAGGAGGGCGACTTTCTGGCCCTTATGCTACTCCCTAGTCTCTGATTCTAAATGTAGGTCCCATAATGCATCAAGCTGAGGCTGGCAGAAATCCAGGGCTGCCCTAAACTCTTCCTCCTAGAATTGGGTAACTTGGAAGCTCTGCTATAGTCACCAGTGTTTGCAAAGTACAAAACCAGGGTTTCTCAACCCAGTCTTCAGTTGATTCAAATTGTGTGAACTTTGGACCTGGGAATGCCAGGTGCTGGTTGTTTAACGCAGAAAGGCCGCTTGTGCATTTCTTAATGTGGCCTGGGATACAGTAGTTACAACCTTAAATACTGACTGCATGGGCCATGTCAGTCTGTTATCTTCCATCCTCCATTATATTACTGTTTGCTCAGTAGGGTAGGCACATCATCACTTCTTTTGACAGGTGCCACTATCTCTTCTCAGCAGCCTTTAGAATACATAGGTAAAACTCAGGGTCCAGCAAGCTGACACTCTTTATCAGCACCATACATTCAGCTCCAGCATAATAGCTGCTCTGCCTCAGTATTTGCCCTCGATTGGGAGGTTCCACTTTTGGAATACATAAGTATTGCCATACTGGGACAGACCGAAGGTCCATCAAGCCCAGCGTCCTGTTTCCCACAGTGGCCAATCCAGGTCACAAATACCTGGCAAGATCCCAAAAATGTACAAAACATTTTATGCTGCTTATCCTAGCAATAAGCAGTGGATTTTCCCCAAGTCATTTTAATAATAGTCTATGGACGTTTCCTTTTAGGAAGCCATCCAACCCTTTTTTAAACCCTGCTAAGCTAACTGCTTTTAGTACATTCTCTGGCAGTGAATGCCAGAGTTTAATTACACGTTGAGTGAAGAAATATTTTCTCAGATTTGTTTTAAATTTGTAGCTTTATTGCGTGCCCCCTAGTCTAGTAGTTTTGGAAAGATTAAACACCACCCAAGAAAAAAATCTAGGTGTCATCGAAGACAATATGCTGAAATCTTCTGCCCAGTATGTGGCAGTGGCCAAAAACGAATTATTAGGAAAAGGATAGGAAACTAAACAAAGAATTTCATAATGCCTCTGTATCACTCCATGGTGTGCAGTTCTGATCACCATAGCTCAAAAAGTATATAGCAAAATTCGAAAAGGTTCAAAGGAGGGTGACTAAAATGGAACTCCTCCCACGAAGAAAGACTTAAGAGGTTAGGGCTCTTCAGCTTGGAAAAGAGGAGGCTGTGAGAGGATATGATAGAGGCCTACAAAATCCTGACTGGAGTAAAACAGGTAAATGTGAATCAATTTTTTACTCTTTCAAAAAGTAATGAGACTAGGAGGCACTCTATGAAGTAACATGCTAATACTTTTAAAAGGAATAGGGAGAAAATATTTTTCACACACCAAATAGTTAAGCTCTGGAACTCATTGCTGGAGGATGCGGTAACAGTTTGGACAAGTTCCTGGAGGAAACTTGGAGGAGTAGCCTAATGGTTAGTGCAATGGGTTTTGATCCTGGCAACCTGGATTTGATTCCCACTGCAACTCCTTGTGACCTTGGGCAAGTCATTTAACTTTCCATTGCCCCGGGTACAAAAACTTAGATTGTGAGCCCTCTAGGGACAAGAAAAAAATGTACCTTCAGATAACGTGTGCAGCGCTGCGTTTGTTTAGTAATGCTATAGAAATGGTTAGTAGTAGTAATTTAGTAGACATGGAGGAAGCCATCTCTGGGGCTGGTAACATGGAAGCTTGCTGGCAGAATCCCAAATACTAGCAAGTGGTTAGCTTGGCAGAGTTTTAAAAGGGGTTGGATGGTTTCCTAAAGGACAAGTCCATAGACCGTTACTAAATGGAGTTGGGAAAAATCCACAATTTGGGGAATAACTTGTATAAAATGTTTGTACGTTTGGGAAGCTTGCCAGGTGCCCTTGGCCTGGATTGGCCGCTGTCGGGGACAGGATGCTGGGCTCGATGGACCTTTGGTCTTTTCCCAGTATGGCATTACTTATGTACTTAAGTATTTCAAAGGTATTAATTTACACACAAACCTTTTCCAGAGACAGGAAAGTGGTAGCACCTAGAGGACATGAATTGAGGTTGAAAGGGGGCCGACTCAGGAATAATGTCAGAAAGTACTTTTTACGGAGAGGGTGGTAGATACCTAGAATGCCCTCCCACCGGAGGTGGTGATGAAAATGGTAATGGAATTAAAAAATACATGGGATAAACACAAAGGAATCCTGTTTAGAAGGCAAGCTTAGCCTTGATTAGATGGCAACTCCAGTAATTGGGAAGTTGTGACCCTTCTCTTACAAAGAGGTGTATTTTCAAAACCTCTTAGGTTTACAAACTTTGTAAATCTAAGTGCTTTGAAAAAGAGCCCTATAGTAACATAGTAGATGACGGCAGATAAAGACCTGAATGGTCCATCCAGTCTGTCTAATAAGATAAACACATTACATATGGTATGAAGTGGTACAAAATATGTAAACCTGATCTTGATTTATCCTTGCCATTTTTAAGGCATAGACTATAGAAGTCTGCCCGCCCCCGGCCTTTTTCTAAAATGTCTGAAGTTGTTGTCAAAGTCCCTGAATAGCTCCACTCCAGCCTCTCCACATCTGCTGTTCTTCCTTCCTGTTACTGTTTGGGTTTTACCTTTCCTATATTTAGTGTAGTTCAACTCTTACTATGACCTCTCATTATATTGTATTAATGACTTGTACCTTTTGGTGGTATATCAAGAAATAAAAAATTGAAAGCAAAGCCAGTGTCGGACAGACTTCTACGGTCTGTGTCCTGAAATGGCAAAGGACAAATCAAAGATCAATATGTATTTGTAGTATCACATCATACTTTATGCTGAGTTTATCTTGTTGGGCAGACTGGATGGATCGCACAGGTCTTTATCTGCATCATCTACTACGTTACTCTGAAATCTTCTAAATGAGGTCTCACCAGAGTCTTACACGGGAGCATCACCACCTTTTTCCTACTGGCCATTCCTCTCCGTATGCACCCAATAAATATTGGCTCTTCAGCTCAAGCAAAGGTAGAGTCTGGCTGTTTTGGTAATTTATGCAGTCTAGTTCGCCTTCCCTTCAGTTGGAGTTTTCCATCATAGGGGTCCTTTTACTAAGCCATAATAGAGTTTTTAGCTTGCGGTAGAAATCAGCTTGTGGTAAACACTGAGACACCCAAGGGCGTCTGTGTTTACCTCCAGCTGATTTCTACCACCAGCTAAAAACTCTACCACTGTTTAGTAAAATATCCCCTTAGATGCCTTAAGCAGTATTTCATCCATGTAATCCATGAGTAATCCTCATCAGAGTGGCCTAGTGGTTAGGGTGGTGGACTTTGGTCCTGGGGAACTGAGGAACTGAGTTGGATTCCCACTTCAGGCACAGGCAGCTCCTTGTGACTCTGGGCAAGTCACTTAACCCTCCATTGCCCCATGTAAGCCGCATTGAGCCTGCCATGAGTGGGAAAGCGCGGGGTACAAATGTAACAAAAATAAAATAGATACTATTGGAGATTCTACATGGAATGTTGCTACTATTGGAGATTCTACATGGAATGTTGCTATTCCACTAGCAACATTCCATGTAGAAGGCTGCGCAGGCTTCTGTTTCTGTGAGTCTGACGTCCTGCAGGATGTCAGACTCACAGAAGCAGAAGCCTGCGCGGCCACATTGGTGATCTGCAAGGGCCGACTTCTACATGGAATGTTGCTAGTGGAATATTCCATGTAGAATCTCAAATAGTAGCAACAGTGGGGGAGTGGCCTAGTGGTTAGGGTGGTGGACTTTGGTCCTGGGGAACTGAGGAACTGAGTTCGATTCCCACTTCAGGCACAGGCAGCTCCTTGTGACTCTGGGCAAGTCACTTAACCCTCCATTGCCCCATGTAAGCCGCATTGAGCCTGCCATGAGTGGGAAAGCGCAGGGTACAAATGTAACAAAAATAAAATAGATACTATTGGAGATTCTACATGGAATGTTGCTATTCCACTAGCAACATTCCATGTAGAAGGCTGCACAGGCTTCTGTTTCTGTGAGTCTGACGTCAGACTCACAGAAACAGAAGCCTGCGCGGCCACATTGGTGATCTGCAAGGGCCAACTTCGATTCCCACTTCAGGCACAGGCAGCTCCTTGTGACTCTGGGCAAGTCACTTAACCCTCCATTGCCCCATGTAAGCCGCATTGAGCCTGCCATGAGTGGGAAAGTGCAGGGTACAAATGTAACAAAAAAGAAAAAGATGTTTCACCAGTTCTCTCAGTGCAGCCACATTTGTGTTCTGAGGTGGAGAAATTAGAAGTTATGATTACTATTGATATCTTTGAGAGAGTTTCTTTTTTAAATACTGTTTGGACAATTTTTAAACTTTTTTTTTTAGTTTACTGATATTCACCCTGCAATAATTTATGTCCATAAATTGCTTTTTGTCATATAAAAGTGTATATTAGGATAAATAACCACAGCAGCATATATCAACAAAAAAGGGAGAGAGTGTCCATAGAAAACACTGAGCCCATGCATGGAAAAGTATCCAAACCCAAGCGATACCCCACATCTTCGGAACTCCGGCACAGACAAGACTTTGTCAGGTGGCTGATGATCAACAGAAGATATTCAACAGGGGTGACTGATTGATTGATTTATTAATTAGGATTTATTTACTACCTTTTTGAGGGAATTCACTCAAGGCAGTACACAGTAAGAATAAATCAAACATGAGCAATAGACAATTACAGCAGTAAAAATATTCAAATAATACAACAATGGCATTGGATACTACTTACAATGTCAATACAATACATAATAGAATATTTTAATTGACAGTGTAGGGTATAAGCAAAGATGGAACATATAGATAGGTAAGAGAGTAAGAGGAGTTAGAAAATACAGTCAGCGAGATGATTAAATGTTATCTCAGCCAGGGTAGGAGTGGATAAACATGTCCTGCTGCAGTATGTGCAGCCCGAGTCAATCCTTGTGTGTATAAGTGAGACTAAGAAGTTAGTTACTTCTTCCATTAAAGGCCTGGTTGAAGAGCCGAGCTTTCCCCTACTTCCTGAAGTACAGATAGTCTTGTGTTAAGCAGAGCCTTTCAGTGAGTGCATTCCAGAGCGTGGGGGCTACTCCGGAGCTCGCCTGCTCGATTTACTGTGAGGGAGGCCTTTCACCTCAAATTTCAAGATACCAAGTACCTGCACTACAGCCCCCTCAGAATGAGACAGGCACGCAGCTCTCAGCAAAGAACTAACTGTATGAATCCTCAGGCTATCTAGCAAAATACTGGAAAATTCAAAAGGGATTCAGAAAGCACCCTGGCTTTGTAGAACTTGGCTCTAAGAGGGTAATTTTATAGCAGGGAGGCCTGCTCTAAAAACACATGCCGTGACATGATGGTGCGTACTTGCAAACTCCACCCACATACATGCATACCAGCAAAAGTATTGCAACAACACGTCAAGACAAGAGCCCATTTAGAAAACCAGCCTCCAGAGATCAGCCATAGAAAAAATCATTTCAAACAGACGATGTGTAAGGGGTTCAGCAAAAGATTAGCACATTATCTGCTGCTGGTCCCATAGGAATAAAAAGACTTCCAAAGATCCTATGGCAGATAATGGCCATTAATCTTCAGTAAAAGACCCCCTCACTATTGCAGACAGGAGTCTTCTGAGAAAGTTGCACAATGTGAAGGAAGATTATGGTGCTTTCTTAGATTTCTTGTTTTGAGTAGTGGTCTAAACAAACCTGAACAAAAGTGGTGAGAAACAAAGGATTAGATTACCAAAAAGTCCAAAAGAGCTTAAGAAGAACAAACCAGATAGGAGGCATCATAAAGCAAATGGAATAGGCTATCAAGGCCTTTTCGAAAGAGAAGGGCGCCCATCGTCCGACACAAATCAGGAGATGGCGTCCTCTCAGGGTCACCCACATCGGCATAATCGAAAGCCGATTTTGGGCATCCTCAACTGCTTTCCGTTGCAAGGACGACCAAAGTTCCTGGGGGCATGTCAGCAGTGTACTGAAGGCAGGACGGGGGCATGCTTAACAGATGGACGTCCTCGGTCGATAATGGAAAAAAGAAGGGCATCCCTGATGAGCATTTGGCCGACTTTACTTGGTCCCTATTTTTTCACGACCAAGCCTTGAAAAGGTGCCCGAACTGACCACCGGAGGGAATCGGGGATGACCTCCCCTTACTCCCTCAGTGGTCACCAACCCCTCCCACACACAAAAAAAAACAAATTTTTTAACATTTTTTTGCCAGCCTCAAATGTCATACCCAGCTCCCTGACAGCAGTATGCAGGTCCCTGGAGCACTTTTAGTGGGTGCAGTGCATTTCAGGCAGGCGGACCCAGGCCCATTCCCCCCCCCCCCCCCCACGTGTTACACTTGTGGTGGTAAATGTGAGCCCTCCAAAACCCACCCAAAACCCACTGTACCCACATGTAGGTGCCCTCCTTCACCCATAAGGGTTATGGTAGTGTTGTACAGTTGTGGGGAGTGGGTTTGGGGATTTTTTTGGGGGGGCGCAGCACACAAGGGAAGGGAGCTATGGACTTGGAAGCAATTTAGGAAGTCCACTGCAGTGCCCCCTAGGGTTCCCAGTTGGTGTCCTGGCATGTCAGGGGGACCAGTGCGGTACGAATGCTGGCTCCTCCCATGACCAAATGCCTTGGATTTGGTCGTTTTTGAGATGGGCGTCCTTGGTTTCCATTATCGGCGAAAACCGAGGTCGCCCATCTCTAAGGTCGACCTAAATGTTGAGATTTGGGCGTCCACGACTGTATTATCGAAACGAAAGATGGACGCCCATCTTGTTTTGATAATACGGGTTTCTCCACCCTTAGAGATGGTCGTCCCCATTCGATTATGCCCCTCCAAGTGATCTCCCACACTGCTAAGCTATTCCACATCTGCAGCATATATTGTGTATTAATCATTTGTCTCCTATACTGATGATAGATTTTTGTAATTTTTAAATTGTTTACTTTTTAATTTTAAATTGTGCAATAAAACCAAAGGTCAGTGACCCAATACTTAGCTAATACCACAATGGCACAGCACTGAAGGTCAAGCAGAGCTGCCGAATCCCACTATGAGGAGAGCATGGCGTTTCGGTTCAGACGAACCTGCTTCCGGGGAGTTTTAGACTGGTCGCTGAGCAAATAGCAGACCGCTACATTAGGGCGGCAACAGGCAACAAGACGCAAACGAACGCAAATGATTAATACACATGATATGCTGCAGATGTGGAATAGCTTAGCGCTATAGGAGATCACATAGACTGTTCCATTTGCTTTACGATGCCTCCGATCTGGTTTGTTCTTGTTAAGCTATTTTGGGCTTTTTGGTAATCTAATCCTTTGTTTCTCATCACGTTAGTTTGGGTTTGTTTACGCCCTTTGGTGTCTCATTTTCCTGTTGAGGAGTGACCGTTGTTCCCTTATATTTTGTTGAGTAGTGGTCTGGCAGTGACCTTTAATGTTTATTATTATTATTTATTATTTTATTATTTATTTATTACATTTGTATCCCACATTATCCCACCTTTTTGCAGGCTCAATGTGGCTTACAATTCATCGTGATACTGGAAATAGAAAAGAATGTACATTTGTTTTTGCAGAAGTTTTGGGGACATGATGGTGAAATACATGATAGTGTTAAAGCCATAGACATTAGGTACAAGATAGTGTAGACATTAAAGAATATTCCTGGATATCTTAAAGAATGTAGAGTTACGCGTTTGGTTATTTATGATATATTTTGTCGAAGAGATAAGTTTTCAGGAGTTTGCGGAAATTGGTCATTTCGTAGACCGTTTTCAGGTTACGTGGCAGTGTGTTCCAGAGCTGTGTGCTTGTATAGGAAAAGGTTGATGCATGCATTGATTTGTATTTCAAGCCTTTACATTTGGGAGGATGAAGATTGAGGAATGTGCGGGAGGAGTTTTTTGCATTTCTGGGTGGTAGTTCTATTAGGTCTGACATGTAGGCTGGGGCGTCACCATGGATGATTTTATGGACCAAGGTACAGAGTTTGAACGTGATGCGTTCTTTGAGTGGGAGCCAGTGTAGTTTTTCGCGAAGGGGTGTTGCGCTTTCGTATTTTGGTTTGCCGAATATAAGTCTGGCTGCCGTGTTCTGGGCTGTCTGGAGTTTTTTTTGAGTATTTGCTCTTTACAACCGGCGTAGAGTGAATTACAATAGTCCAGATGACTAAGTACCAGTGATTGTACCAGGTAGCGGAAGACATTCCTTGGGAAAAATGGTCTGACTCTTTTTAGTTTCCACATTGAATGGAACATCTTTTTAGTTATTAACCTGATTAATCGGTCAATAAACAACACTGGTGTTACCAGCTGGAAATTCTAATTCCATCTGACACCCTGCTCAGATTTTCTCTGCTTATTTTATGAATCTGGTCTTGAGACGTGGTTGGTTGTCCCCCCATCTTTGGGGAAATTGCATTGATGGGATTGGATTTATCTCAGCCATCCAGTTGCCAGTATTCCTTTTCTGACTAAATTAGTTGAGGTTTGAGTGGCCTAATTTCATTAATGATTCAAACCTACCTTCCCAACATGGGTTTAGGACTTTCCATAGAACAGAGACATTATTGATTGATTTAACCTCAGAATGTCTCAGCAGCATTTGCTACTGTTAACCATGATCTTTTGTTATAGAACTTGGCTGAATTAGGTTTTGTTTTGCAATGGTTTCAGAGATTCCTAAAGAATAGGCAATATAAAAGTACCCCCCCCCCCCCCCATGTTTACTTCAATAACCGGCTCCTGAAATGTAGGCTTGGGCCCCCTCCTGAATTCTCTTTTACTTGATTTGGCTTGTGGGGCTCAACATCCCCACCAACAGACAGCTGTTGTTCCCCACTCCTTATTTCCAGCTCTAAGCAGCAGGTTGGGACTTCTCGTGAATGCGAGGGAAGCCCCAGCTAAGTTCCAGCTGCTCAGAGCCAGAAACAAGCAGTGGGGAGTGGCTGGTAGGGCTTGGTATCCTTGCCAGCAAAGGTATGCATAGTGTGCCTGTACGAGGACTAGGGGGCATGCGATGAAACTATAGTGTAGTAAATTGAAAACAAATTGGGGAAAGTTTTTCTTCACCCAACGCATAATTAAACTCTGGAATTTGTTGCCGGAGAACGCCATGCGCCCTCCCTGCCCATTTTCAAGTCCTTACTCAAAGCCCATCTCTTCTCCCTTGCTTTTGGCGCCTAACCCCATTCATGATACCTACACTGACTACATAGTTTGTAACCTTTAGATTGTAAGCTCTCTTGAGCAGGGACTGTCCTTCCCCATGTTTAAACTTGTACAGCGCTGCGTAACCCTAGTAGCGCTTTAGAAATGCTAAGTAGTAGTAGTACTTAGCTTAGCAGAATTTAAAAAGGGGTTAGACGGTTTCCTAAAGGCCAAGTCTATAAACCACTATTAAATGGGGAAAAATCCACAATTCCAGGAATAACATGTATAGAATGTTTGTACGTTTGGGAAGGTCGCCAGGTGCCCTTGGCCTGGATTGGCCGCTGTCGTGGACAGGATGCTGGGCTCGATGGACCCTTGGTCTTTTCCCAGTATGGCATTACTTATGTACCTTTTTATTGGACTAAATACCTTTATAAACCAGGTTTTGGAGGCCAAACCCACCTCATAAGTACAAAAAATACCACACTGGGAAAAGACCAAGGGTCCATCGAGCCCAGCATCCTGTCCACGACCTCCTTCAGGTCAGAACAGTATTACTGCTGTTCTAGTATGTTCTGACATAAGGAAGGAGGTTTCAGCCTTTAAAACTAGTCAAAAAATATGTAATGTTATTCCAATAAAAAGGTATCACCTTATTTTCCATTTTCATTTTATTTGTTAATTTTAAATGGGAATATGTCAGTTTTCAAATTTACATTTCTGCTAGCTGTATATTTGCAAGGTACAGAGGGATATGTGTCACTGTTTCTGTTTCTCTGGTGTTTCACTGTGTGCAGAATCTGGCTTCTAGGGAGTTCGGTTTAATTTTTGTCTACATCTTTCTATTTTTAGTTTGTGCTTGTTTATTCTATACTTGATTAGGGTTCATCTGTGTTCATGGGTGAAATTTTCTGTAGTAGAGTTTTTGTGACTAAAGAGCATGTTCATACTTAACTCAGCCATTCCCAACCCAGGCCTCAGGGTACTCCTAGCCCAATTAGGTTTTTAGGACATCCACAATAAATATTCATGAATCAGATTTACCTGCAATTGAGGTACTGCATGCAAATCTCTCATGCATTTTTTTCATATAAAAAGTTGTGACCAATGAGGAAAGGCATCTCTAGCACTGAGAAACATGGAGTATGCTGTAATTCTGAGGATCCCTACAACAAAAATTGTCTGAGAAGTTAAGCGATGTTGTTATGTGAGGAATATTGCTGGGTTATTTGTACATTGTGAATGAGGAACCCCTGCAATTGAAGAATTGTCCTGTAGGTCTTGAAGCTGTAAACGGAGGCAGCACATTGCACAGAACCCTAGTGTTACCCATGTGGGGAAAGCATTCAATAAAAGGAGATTGAATGATATATAATTCATTATAGACAGCATAAGTGCAATGAAGAAAAGTACATAAGAGTAGCCATATTGGATCAGACCAATGGTCCATCTAGCCCAGTATCCTGTTTTCCAAACAGTGGCCAAGCCAGGTCACAAGTACCTGGCAGAAACCCAAATTGTGGCAACATTCCATGTAGAACCCCAGAGAATAGCAAGATTCTGGAATCCTAAGAGTGACAAGATTCCATGCAGAAACTCAGAGTAGCAACATTCCATGTAGAACCCCAAAGAAGTCACCCAAAGTTCAGCACAGATCCCAGATAGCCACCTAGTTAATTAGGTGCTAATCAGTTGGTGTTAATTGACAGTATTAGGAGTTAGGGACACATTTGCCCTACTCTTAAGTCTATAACGTGTACGGTTAAATTTCATAGCGCACAACTGAAAGGGGATGTGACCGTGGGAGGGGCAGATCAGGGGGTGTCCCAAGGAATTAGACCAGTGGTTCCCTAACCTGGTCCAAGAGGTCCCCCAGCCAGTCCGATTTTCAAGATACCCACAATGAATATTCATGAGCTTGATTTCCATACCAAGGAGGCAGTGCATGGTAATCCCTCTCATAAATATTCATCGTGGATAGCCTCAAAAACTGACTGGCTGGGGGGCCTCCAGGACTGGGTTTGGGCCACTGACTTAAGACAATGTTATAGAATACTTGGATCTATGAACTCAATTGCCAGTAGTTTGGCATGACGATGTACACCAGATTTCAGCACCCAAAAGCTGGGCAGAGGAATCCGGGCCAACCGCTTTTCTATAAAGGGTGCTTAACGCTGAGCAGCCATTAACGCCTATGTTTGCTAAGGTGCGTAAGTGGTTTATGTGCATTAAACTCTAATGCGCCCATAGGAATGTATAGGCGCGTTAGAGTTTAACTGCCTTAACTTTAAAGGTGCGTTAGAAATGCTAACACACCTTAGTAAACATAACCCTAAAATACAAGGATCAACTCGTACACTCAACTTAAGCATTGTCATACTGGGGCAGAGTCAGTATGGATTCAGCCATTGATCTGGCCTCACCAATTTGCTTCATTTCTTTGGATAAAGGGGAGCCGGTTGATGTAGTGATCTGGATTTTCAGAAAACGTGTGACAGTTCCTCATGAGACTCCTAAGAATTCAAAATTAATGGCCTAAGCGGCAATGTCCTTCTGTGGATTAGGAATTGGTTATTGGGAGGGTAGAGTTAAATGGCCATTTTTCTCAGTGGAGGAGGGTGAACAGTGGAATGCCACAGGGGTCTGGACTGGGACCGATGCTATTTCACATATTCATAAATGATCTGGAAAATGGACGCGTGAAGTGATTAGATTTGCAGATGTCACAAAACTATTCAAAGTTGTCAAAATGCCTTCAGATTGTGAAAAATTGCAGGAATACCTTAGGAAATTGGAAGACTGGGCATCCAAATGGAAAAAGACATTTAATGTAGACAAATGCAAAGTGATGCACATTGGGAAGGATAATCCAAATCATAGTGACCTGCTGTTAGGGTCCACTTTAGGAGTCAGCACTTAAGAAAAAGATCTAGATGTAAAGAACAACTCGCAAAAAAAACTCCAGACCGCCAAAAACACAGCTGCTAGGCTGACATTTGGCAAAACACGCCTTGAAAGTGCCAAACCCCTCCGTGAAAAGCTGCACTGGCTCCTAATCAAAGAACGGATCATCTTCAAAATCTGCACCTTGGTCCACAAAATCATCTATGGCGTAGTCCCAGGATACATGACAGACCTCATAGATGTACCAACTAGAAACAGACTCAGATCAGCATGATCATACCTAAACCTACATTACCCAAACTGCAAAGAACTCAAATATAAAACAACCCATGCATTCAGCTTCTCCTACATAAGCACACAACTATGGAACGGACTCCCAAAAGTCGTGAAAAACATCCATGACCATCTAAACTTCAGGAAATCACTAACAACCACCCTCTTCAAAAAGGCTTAACCCACCGATCCAACGTAAATCCCTACACCCAACAACACAACATAACCAATGATCGTACTGGACAATACCCTTCGACCCCCATGATGCCTGATACACAACTACCTCATTCAAGCACAATAGAACCTTGTATTTGTTATCAACCGACTGCCGAACGCCTTTACGGTACTATGTAAGCCACATTGAGCCTGAAAATAGGTGGGAAAATGTGGGGTACAAATGTAACCAATAAAATAAAGAAATTGAAGACAATACGCTGAAATCTTGTGCCCAGTGTGTGGCACCAGCCAAAAAAGCAAACAGGATGCTAGAAATTAGGAAAATAATGCAAAATAATACCGAGAATACTATAATGCCTTTGTATCGCTCCATGTTGCGACCTCACTTTTGAGTATTGCCGTATCTAAAAGATAGTTGTTGAGATGGACATGGGGGAAGCCACTGTTTGCCCCGGGATTGGTAGCATGGAATGCTGCTACCAATTGGGTTTCTGCCAGGTACTTGTGACCTGGATTGGCCACTGTTGGAGGCAGGATACTGTGACCCAGTTCTGTTCAGGTGCAGCAACTGTTTAACAAACGTAATCTGCATATCATAAACTAAGTGTTCCTCTTGTTTAAATAGGAATTTCCTGTTGTACTTTACCTCATGGGGCATTTTCTATAAGGTTTTGAACACTCCTTTCTGTATCAGACCACACAAATGTGGAAAAACATTTTTGCTTATTTTGTAAAAATATTTGAAAGGATATAGCAAGCCTCAGATTTGGGGAGGGGGGCCCACGGGTGGACAGTCAGCAACATATTCCCTCCCTCTCAGTGTGTTTTGCTGTCATATCCCTGCCAAAGAAATTCATTAATGAGCCACTGCCCTCCCTCCTTGCATTGCTGCAGTAACCTAGAAATTGGCAAGGTTGCTCCAGCCACTGACTCTGCAAGAATCGAGGATGTCAATTTCCAGGTTACTGCAGCAGTGGAAGAAGGAGAGCAGCTTGGCTGCAAATGTTTGACATCCCCACCAGCCATTAAATGGGTGCAGTACAGGTTTGGAGGGGGGGGGGGGGGGCTGAACTAAAATGGAGGGGACTTATGCTCCCCAAGGTGCCCCCCTTCCTTGTCTATGCCACCAATTTGAAGACTTCTTTCATAAGTATTGAAAACATGATTTAGATTGTAGTATTAGCATAATACGAAGATTGTATTTTGTTGTAAATTGCTGTGAACCAAAGTTGGAGCTCTTTTTACAAAGTCCATTGAATTCTTATGGAATTTGTCGTATTTGCTATGCTGGAATCGCTAGTATGGCTTTGTAAAAAATGCCTCTGATTCGGGATTGAGTTAAAAATGTTTGAATATGGATTATCTGTGTTTTATACGATTGTTATATTCTAACAGCATCTACTGTAGTGTCCGTCATATTGACCATAATCAGAAGGGCAACAAGAGATGAGCATATGGAACAAGGGACCAAATCAGGGCTCAGTACAGCATGGCTTGATTAAAAGTGGAGGAGTGGCCTAGTGGTTAGGGTGGTGGACTTTGGTCCTGGGGAACTGAGGAACTGAGTTTGATTCCCACTTCAGGCACAGGCAGCTCCTTGTGACTCTGGGCAAGTCACTTAACCCTCCATTGCCCCATGTAAGCCGCATTGAGCCTGCCATGAGTGGGAAAGCGCAGGGTACAAATGTAACAAAAATAAAATAGATACTATTGGAGATTCTACATGGAATGTTGCTATTCCACTAGCAACATTCCATGTAGAAGGCTGCGCAGGCTTCTGCTTCTGTGAGTCTGACGTCCTGCACGTCAGACTCACAGAAGCAGAAGCCTGCGCGGCCACATTGGTGATCTGCAAGGGCCGACTTCTACATGGAATGTTGCTAATGGAATAGCAACATTCCATGTAGAATCTCAAATAGTAGCAACAGTGGAGGAGTGGCCTAGTGGTTAGGGTGGCAGACTTTGGTCCTAGGGAACTGAGTTCAATTCCCACTTCAGGCACAGGCAGCTGCTTGTGACTCTGGGCAAGTCACTTAACCCTCCATTGCCCCAGATACAAATAAGTACCTGTATACAATATGTAAGCCGCATTGAGCCTGCTATGAGTGGGAAAGTGCTGGGTACAAATGTAAAAAAAAAAAAAAGTAAAGCCTTTGATAGTATCCCACATGCCTTGAAATGTACAATAAATGCAAAGTGATCAAGTACATTAACTCCATGAAAATGTGGCAAACCACAGTCCATCTGCACTATGGAAAAGGACAGTATCATTTCTAAGATGAGGATCCAACAGGAAATATTTCAGAGAAACTCTTTGTCACTCTTATTAGTATAGCACTTAATCCTTTTAAGTACACTTAACCTTTTGGGTTATGGATTTAACCTTAATCCTAGAACTGGCAGGACCCAAAGGTTACATCACACCTATTGTTTGTATATTTAAAGCTCTACATCAGTTGCCTGAATGCCATTTAGTGAAACTTGACATCAGAATGACTTTTCGGCCTGGACAAATGGATTAAGACAACCTTCTATGAAGGAAATTAAGTAAAACTAAACGTCAGGAAGTTTGAACATATGTTAAGAGTTGAGGAAGGAGTAACAATCCAGTACTGAGAGAAAGACCAGCAAATTAGAGGAGATATAAATTGGTATGAAAAGTGATCTATCAAAGAATAAGGTACAAGCCATCAACCAGCTTGTGACGCCTATATTTTATCTAATCTGTCATTTCTAGACTGCTAAATTCCAACAAAGCACTTTACAATAAGACCAGAATATAAGGTATAATAAACCTGTAACTAAAAACAGTTACAATCTTTAACCAAGTTTAACAAGTAAATATCAAAATTGTTCCTTATGAAGCAAAAATTCACACCCAAGATCAATGGGAGAGATTTCCAATGTAAAGCAGCCTGGTATGAAATTTCATAATTTTTTTTAGGTAATCGATAGAAATAAAACATGGAAAAGAAAATAAGATGACACCTTTTTTATTGGACATAACTTAATACATTTCTTGATTAGCGTTCAAAGGTTGCCCTTCTTCATCAGATCATTAATAAGCAAATGTTGGTAGATGACAGTATATATAAGTGAGACATCAAAGCATTTCAGTGACAGTCTAACAGGATGGGGGTGGGTTAGGTGAGAGACAGGAAGAGTCAGGTGGATGAGGGACAGGGAGATATGCATGGAGACAGGAGGGTGACAAAGCAGTACAATTTTATGGTTTATAATGGGCTAGAAAACCCAGATCTTTTGTTAAGTCCTGTCTGGTGGGTGTCAAAATATGTAATCATTCTGACTTCAAAGGTCTTACGTTCCTGTATTGTTTTAAAGTTCCCTTTCAGAATTCTTACCATGAAATCACTGGTACATTGTTCTGGTTTTGTAAAGTGCTGTCCCACAGGCATGGCATCCTGGCTGGCAATGGCATTTTTCATGTGATGTCTATGTAAATTAAATCTTGTCTTTAGTATCAGCTACCACACCTCTCTACTCAAGATGGAAGATACCGCATACAGCCACGTGAAGCAAACATGAAGACTGCTTTTTTTTCATACAGATATAGGCACCTTGAACAGTTAGTTGAGTGGATTTTAGTTCTTGTTACTGAAAACAAGAGGAATGGGAAGTAGCCCAGAGTAATCCCATAATATTCCACAGGAGGAAACTGATTAGAGCTGAAAGCTGGGGCGGACTGAGAGCAGACTGGAGCCCCTGCCTCACCCCCTACCACCACAGCTGATGCCCCTGCTGCCTCAGTCCTACCAGAAGAGCCCTGCTGGTCTAGAGCTGGAAGCATGTTCTTTCCTGCCTGCTGTGCTGCTGCTATTCCCCCCACCTGCCACCAACGCAGTTTCTCAAGATGGAAGCCGAGACTTCCCGTGGTGCTCTCGCGGGTCTCAACAGATTTCCACAGGGAGTCTCAGCTGCCAGTTTTAAAAGTACAGCGGTGCCAGGCAGGAGGAATAGCGGCAGCACAATGGACAGGAAAAACGTGTGTGTGCCCCCCCCCCCCCCCCCCCCCCCCCGTAGAGGCCACTAGATCACCAACAACATGCCTTTAAATGTAGGACCAGGGAGGATTGTAGTGTGTGGCAGAAGCTCTGGGCCCTCAGGCACTGCCTAATTGTCTGGTCAATCTGAAACCTGGCTGAAAGCATTCATTTCCAAATGTAGCATCAGAAGAAATCAACTGTACATATTTTATGACTAGAAAGTAGCAGAACCTATAGACTATGGCAGGCAGTGCTGTAGCAGAATTTATACAGGACAAGAGAAGCACCTGTTGAAAGACTGGGTAAAAACATATGGGGGGGGGGGGGGGGGGGAAGAGTCCTTTGTTAATGTACCTAATATGGTAAAGGCTAAGTAAAAAAAAAAAAAAAAGTAAAATCTTGGATAGGCACAACATCTTTTGGGGGGGGGGGGGGGGGGCGAGGAAGAAAGTCAAGCTTGAATAGTTGACAGCTAGGAGGCAAAAACAGCCAGTCCGAATTCACACAGGTTCAGAGCACTAAGTGGACCCTGAAAAGAGAAAAGAATTTAGGAACTTGAGAGTTAAGCTGTTGGGCAACTGAAGTGAATCTGACACACACTGAGCAACCTAGTTAGAAGAGCAGGCTGAGACAGATCCTGCTTCTGCACAGACGCTTCTTCTGATCTTGGGCAAGTCACATCACCTTCTATTGCCTCCGAAATAACTCAAGTCCTCTGATGAAGCGAAAGAACTACAGTACCCAACTCACCACCTGCTCTCATTTAAATACAAATTGGAAGGATACCTATAGAAGCCGATACCTTCATGAACTTCCACTGTCGATGTAACAAAGCCTGTTAAATTCAACATGTTCTGCAATTTGATCATATCAATATTTCAGAGAACAAAGTCTGCAGCAGAACAGACTACCAGAAAACCAGCAAAAGAAAATTCAAAAGGTTTAACAGTATCTAGTGTTAGAAGACTCAAATATATGGAAAATAAGAACCAATGAAAGTGTACAGGGGTGGAACTTACCGATGCCTTTTCAATCCAGTATTTCCTTGTCCTGAGAGCAAACAATAAGCTTTTGTACCTGGGCAATGGAATATTGAGTAACTTCCTTAAGGAAAGAGAGCAACGGTGAGATATTAAACCAACTACATTCATTGTTGGTTTAATCTTCAATTGATAATGAATGTGAGCATTGGGCAGACTGGATGGACCATTCAGGTCTTTATCTGACGTTGTTACTATCAACCCTGGCTTCCCTGATTCTCAGTTTGCTAATTTAGGGCTCCGTTTTCTAAGTTGCGACAAAACAGGGGCCTGCGCTGGCATCAGTACGTGCTTTTGAAGGCCCCCTTTTACTGCAGCGGGTAAAAGGTAGGTCTCTTATTTCAAAGAAATGGCCGTATGGCGAGTGATCACTTGCTGCATGGCCATTTTGGAGGGGGGGGGGGAAGACCCTTATTGCCACCATTAAGGTGGCAGCAGGGGCTCCCGGGCTAAGAGCGCATGGCATTGGCCAATTACTGCTGGGTACATACCAGTGCCAGCTATGACTGCATTGCGGGTGGGAACTACCACCGGGTTGCTGTGGTAGCCTGGTGGTACTTTTTAGCGAGCAGCAAGTCCACATTTGGGCTTACCACCACTTTGTAAAAAAAAAAAAAGGGCCCCTTAACCACTAGGGATTTATTCACAATGCTGAAAGTCATAAGTTATGAAATGTTCTGGTCGAGGACAGTTGCTAAACTTGCCTGAGGATGGAATACTTAAAAGAAAATGCCACTTATGCATGAAAGTTAAATGATACTCTAAGTTCCCCCCCCCCCCCCCCCCAATTGTACCTACCATACATGTACCTCATCCTACCACAATATCACTTTGTATTCATTCATACCACGTATTTGTTCAGACCAGAATCAGCTAACGCCATTAACGGTTATATGTAAAACCACATTGAGCCTGCAAAAAAGGTGGGAAAATGTGGGATACAAATAAATAAAATACTATAGCCTAGTAGAGGCAAACTGGTTCTGATTGAACTGGTAACCCTACTAATAAGTAAACTCCAAAAATCCTCACCTTCCACCCTAGCTTGTCAGTAGGTGCAAATACCAAGCCTACCATTACAGCAAAATAGCGGCAGAGTGGAGGAGTAGCCTAGTGATTAGTGCAGTGGACTTTGATCCTGGAGAACTGAGTTTGATTCCCACTGCAACTCCTTGTGACCCTGGGCAAGTCACTTAACCCTCCATTGCCCCAGATACAAATAAGTGCCTGTATATACTATGTAAACTGCTTTGAATGTAGTTGCAAAAACCACAGAAAGGCAGTATATCAAGTCCCATTTTCCTTTCCCTATTTGAGATTCTACATGGAATGTTGCTAGTGGAGGAGGAGCCTAGTGGTTAGTGCATTGGACTTTGATCCTGGGGAACTGAGTTCAATTCCCACTGCAGCTCCTTGTGACTCTGGGCAAGTCACTTAACCCTCGATTGCCCCTGGTACAAAATAAGTACCTGAATATATGTAAACTGCTTTGAATGTAGTTGCAAAAAACCTCAGAAAGGCAGTATATCAAGTCCCATTTCCCTTTCCCTTATGACATCACAATATCAAAGTGAGCCAAGTATTGGGCAATCAAGCCATTGTGACATCACTGATGAGGTTGGCTCTTATTGGTGGAATGAGTGGAGGAGTGGTTAGTGCAGTGGACTCTGATTCTGGGGAACTGGGTTCAATTCCCACTGCAGCTCCTCATGACTCTGGGCAAGTCACTTAACCCTCCATTGCCCCTGGTACAAAATAAGTACCTGAATATATGTAAACCGCTTTGAATGTAGTTGCAAAAACCTCAGAAAGGCAGTATATCAAGTCCCTGTTCCCTTTCCCTAATGCATCAGTACCTAACACTATATAGTCTGTCATCCATTAGACTTACTCATTGGTAATTTTTCAGGGAAACTTCCATAACCAAATTGTCACATCTGAAGTTTACACAAACCAATTGATCTTGTTTAATCCAGGATCTTTGCCACATTAACAAACCACAGCAAGACACTTAAGCAAACTAGAGTTCAGTAGGTTCTCAAAGCTCCCAAGAAAAAAAAAAAAAAAATCTCATGAGCTGGAAACCTAGAGTGGCCAAAGTTGTTTCGTCTACAACTTCAGAAAGCAAAGTTCACTTCTGGCAGCTAGAGATGCTTTGGCCAAGACTCAAAAACCAGCTCTCAACTGGGGTTACAAACTATGCCCCTGGTTCTACATCTCTAGCTGAAACTGTAAACCCAAATGCCACGTATAATTTAATTGATAATTAGCAATTAGAATTTACATGCTAGGTGTGTATTCTGTACAGATGTGTGTAAAGTCCAGTGTGCATCTGAAAAGGGGGTGTGGCCATGGGAGGGGCATGAGCAGCTCATGCACTTTCCCAAGAACCTGCCTGATGCAGCCCCCAGTTACATGGATCCTGCCACATGAACATCCAACTCACGAGTGCCACCGTTTAGAGATTACGGCTTAGCACTCTTTCATACCACCCAGGGTGGAGCACACACCTCTCCTCCATACAAGGGGGTGCACGGAGCAGGTGTGAGGTGTCAGCTCCATCGGCCTCCTGCCCCCTCACACATTGGCTTCCTGTTCTGGTCCAGAGGACCGGCAGAGCAGACAGCGCACTACCTCGCTGCCGGCACCTGGGGTGAACTGCCTCCACCACCCCACCCTAGGTGCACTACAGCATATACACACATATCCCCTGACCAGTTCATATTCCTACCCTCAGACAACTTCAAATGTAACAATGTTTTTCTCTGTAAGCCACATTGAAGCAATGTAAATTGCAAAAATGTGGTATATAAAAAAAACACACTTCTGCACCTGGACTAGCTTACTACACACCAATTTAGATCAGTTTCCATCTCTTGCCTTGATTTTAGCTATCAAATGACCCCAACGGACTATACCAGGCATCTTGTTTCCATCATCTGCTCTTGGTCCCTCAGCTATATGGTAAGCCGTATTGTAGAAAATCTTTAGCACCACATCTCTGTTAGTTGAATGTTCTAATGCTTATTAGGTGTATCATTACATAAGTACATAAGTAATGCCATACTGGGAAAAGACCAAGGGTCCATCGAGCCCAGCATCTTGTCCACGACAGCGGCCAATCCAGGCCAAGGGCACCTGGCAAGCTTCCCAAACGTACAAACATTCTATACATGTTATTCCTGGGATTTTTGATTTTTCCAAGTCCGTTTAGTAGCGGTTTATGGACTTGTCCTTTAGGAAACCGTCCAACCCCTTTTTAAACTCTGCTAAGCCAACCGCCTTCACCACATTTTCCGGCAATGAATTCCAGAGTTTAATTATACGTTGGGGGGTGAAACATTCTCTCCGATTTGTTTTAAATTTACTACACTGTAGTTTCATCGCATGCCCCCTAGTCCTAGTATTTTTGGAAAGCGTGAACAGAAGCTTCACATCCACCTGTTCCACTCCACTCATTTTATATACCTCTATCATGTCTCCCCTCAGCCGTCTCTTCTCCAAGCTGAATAGCCCTAGCCTCCTTAGTCTTTCTTCATAGGGAAGTTGTCCCATCCCCGCTATCATTTTAGTCGCCCTTCGCTGCACCTTTTCCAATTCTACTATATCTTTCTTGAGATTAGTATTACATCTCTGGTATTTGAATTCCACTGCTGTTAAATGTGTATATTTTTGATACTGTTTCACAATAGTTATTATTAGGATTCAATTTACTGTTTTCAAGTTTACCTCATTTATTTGTATTTAGTTTATTCTTGGTTATTTTACTATTGTTATGCTGTTAAAATTGTAAGTTTTATGTTAAACTGTACCTGCTGTACACCGCCTTGGGGAAATCTTTTCATAAAGGTGGTTAATAAACCCAAATATATAGAATGTTGTCCTGTATGTGTCCATAGCTGAGGGTTTATTTTTTTTTGTCAATCACATATTATGCAAAATTTAAACTCATGTTTTGTGCATATATACAGGAAAGAACCATTCTACTGCCAAGTCTGGCCCCACTGAGCACGATTAAAGATGAATAAACTAGACAACCAGATAAAATTTAAAGAAAATGGATTCTGATTTTTATTAAACAAAGACCATTAAGATGAAACAAAAAAAAAAAAAAGTGTCCATTTGCCAGAAATAAAATGGAATCACATCAAGTTAATACTCCTCTCCCTCATCATCGTCTTCATAAGAATCTATCCCAACCTCTTCATAATCTTTCTCCAGGGCAGCCATGTCCTCCCGGGCCTCGGAGAACTCTCCTTCCTCCATCCCCTCTCCCACATACCAGTGCACAAAGGCACGCTTAGCATACATCAGATCAAACTTATGGTCCAGGCGAGCCCAGGCCTCAGCAATGGCCGTGGTGTTGCTCAGCATACACACTGCACGCTGCACTTTGGCCAGATCACCTCCAGGCACTGCAGTAGGGGGCTGATAGTTGATGCCAACTTTAAAACCAGTTGGACACCAGTCTACAAACTGGATACTGCGTTTGGTTTTGATTGCAGCGATGGCTGCATT
Source organism: Microcaecilia unicolor (assembly GCF_901765095.1). Taxonomy (NCBI): domain Eukaryota; kingdom Metazoa; phylum Chordata; class Amphibia; order Gymnophiona; family Siphonopidae; genus Microcaecilia; species Microcaecilia unicolor. The sequence continues at coordinate 308,364,023 of NC_044037.1, read as the reverse complement.
GACATCTTTGGGCACCACATCACCACGGTACAGCAGGCAGCAAGCCATGTATTTGCCATGGCGTGGGTCACACTTCACCATCTGGTTGGCTGGTTCAAAGCAAGCATTGGTGATCTCAGCTACAGAAAGCTGCTCATGGTAGGCTTTCTCTGCCGAGATCACTGGGGCATAAGTAGCTAGTGGGAAATGGATCCGGGGGTAGGGTACCAAATTGGTCTGGAATTCTGTCAGATCCACATTCAGAGCACCATCAAACCGGAGGGAGGCAGTTATGGAAGATACAATTTGGCTAATTAGACGGTTCAGGTTAGTGTAAGTTGGGCGCTCAATGTCCAGGTTTCTTCTGCAAATGTCATAAATGGCCTCATTGTCTACCATGAAGGCACAGTCCGAGTGTTCCAGTGTGGTATGAGTGGTCAGGATGGAGTTGTAGGGCTCAACTACAGCTGTCGAGACCTGAGGAGCTGGGTAGATGGAGAATTCCAGCTTTGATTTCTTGCCGTAGTCGACAGACAGACGCTCCATCAGCAATGAGGTGAAACCAGATCCAGTGCCACCACCAAAGCTATGGAAAACCAGGAACCCCTGAAGTCCTGTGCACTGGTCTGCCTGCAAATGAATGACAAAACCACAGGTTTACATCAACTGCATAAATGCTAATAAATTTGTTCTTGGGTATTTTGAGAAGGTACAAAAAGACGTAGCTCTGGCTAGGTCTTAAAAAGGTTTCCCTCTATGTACAGAGTCCACTAGATCAGTAGGTGCCGAGAACAGTACTGTTGGACAGTATTTTCAGACAACACTACACAATGTCATATCTACAAAGACACTGAAGGGTTTTGACTTGATATTTTGAACACGATAGCCAACAAAACCATTAACATTTGTTGTCCGCTATTACTGTAAAGTTCCAAGCCAATCACAGTAGAATTAGATCATTTCTAAGAATTACAACAAACTTAATCAATCTAGAAACATTTTATGAAATGTAAAAATTTTGACTAATCTTCGATAGATCCGACATTAGTTGTATCTCTAGGAGTTCTTGCCAGATTTTCACAACTTGATATGCCAAAGAAATGCAGAATAGTACGATGGAAAAGCAAAAATTCCATTAGAACTCCCATTCCACACAAAAGGAATAGACAGTTCTTAATTGTGCCCAAATCTTCATTTTTTGGCCTTGGAAGGAGGGGGAAGTGAGCTGCACCCAACAGATCCATAGGAAGCAGCTTACTCATTATCACCTACCCAATGAAGGCAAGAAAGCTGGAGTGCTGACTTATCTGCCACCCCCCTCCCCTCCCCAATCCGCTCACCTGCAGTAGGGAACCACCTACCTAATACAAGTCAAACTTACTGCATTTATATGTTGTGTTCTTTAATGGGTTAGATTAGTCAGGATGGTTGAAAATCACATTTTTGCATCACACTGCATGGGGTGGCTAGCAATTCATATGAAAATGCCGAGACTACAATGTGGTAAACGGATCTACTGCACATCAGTAAGTTTTCATATAGTGTACGATAAGCCTGGGCTAAGGTCACCCTGTGCTGCATAGTAAACATCTGTCTTACTCCACTAACTTCTACTTTTAGAGTGAAGACAGAACAGTTGTTGGGCGACTAGTTCATAGCAGCAGGGCTAGTCTCTAAGCTCACCTTGCATCCTGAGCTCTTCACTCAGGAATCAATTCCAAGATGGAGTTTATTTAAACAAAAGGCCAAAGATCAAATGACATATTGGGTCAGAGCAAAGGTCCATCAAGGCCAGCAGCCAATCCAGGGGACAAATACCTCAATTCCAGTAGTGAACTGAGGTCTGGTGCACAAGGTTGATTGGAGATCTAGTAGTCACAACTGCTTTCTACCTGGTAAATAAAAGACCTACCAGAGCCAGGTCAGACCCTACTCACCAGTTTTCGGATCCTGTCCAGTACAGCATCAATAATCTCTTTGCCAATAGTATAGTGGCCACGGGCATAATTGTTGGCTGCATCTTCTTTACCACTGATTAACTGCTCTGGGTGGAAGAGTTGGCGATAGATTCCCATTCGAACCTCATCTGAAAGAGTGAAGAGGAGTCTTTAAAAACTGGCATCTCAACAAAGTCCCTTAATATCCCACAATCTGTTTAGCCAATTCCTGATACCGTTGACGGGCATTTTACCAACAGAAACACATGGCAGCCACAAATTCTCATTTCAAAACATGGAACCAGCCAGTCCTCTCCATCTGCGCCTTTCCATGTGATGCAAGTGTTTTACAACACGGAAGGCATTAGTGCTCTGGCTTTTCTTCATTTCTATACAGGCTTTGTCTCATTTCTTTAGGTCACCTGTTCAAGGTCTCGTACCTCAATTATCCTGCCAGTTCACTGATCAGGTCATTTACACACTGCCATTTAGAGTTCAAGCTTCTGATCCACATCTTTGTGTCCCAAAATCAGGTATTCGAGTCTTGCTTGTCTTAGTTTAACTTGGTGAAAAGTATTTTTTGGCTTTTCCTGTAGTACAAGGTTCACGGTAACCCACGTGAATAGCAAACAATTTTTGCCCCCCCGATCTTAGCAGAATAGAATCTTCCAGGACTACAAATAGCAAACAGTCTTGTTTTATTAGAATCTGATTTGATTACACAATCTCACTTTAATTTTTTTTTGCTGAGGAGAATTTAAAGAGTCCATCTACTGGTTAACATTTTATCCATTTGGGTTCATAGCAGCTGCGACTATAACGGCAAACGTCTCCTTCATGCATGCTGTTACTAAATTTATACCCTGCTAATCCAGAGCATGCTCATACATCGGAAGATCACAAAACAATATGTAATTTAAAATAAAGGCAAGAGAAAACTGATAAAAGCAGTATGAAGGCTTGAAGTAGAAAGTCTCCACCTTCCTAAAACAAGTCAGTTACTAGAGACGTAGGCAGTGATGTAGGAAAGGGGGGGGGGCGGTCCGCCCCAGGTGCACGCCGCTGGGGGATGTCGGCTCCGCGCTGGTGCACTGCCCTCTCTGCCCCGGAACAGGTTCCTTCCTGTTCCGGGACAGAGAGCAGTGATCCAGCACGGAGCCGACACACCCCCGCAACATGCAGTCGGGGCGGATCGGACCTCTCGCCCATCCCTCGCCGCAGGTGTCAGCTCCCCTCGCTACGGCTCTGGACGTAGGACACTGAGCAAAGGGGGTACCAAACAGCTTCTCCATAATGAACAAGGACAGATTTTCATCATCTCCCAGCAATATTAAGAACCCACTGCAAGACTTCCTGACACTACATATTCTCGCCTTCCATACAATCTGTCAGAGGACGGACAGTAACCCAGACTTGCTGTTCTACTCAAAAGCTTCAACATGCTGTACTAACTGATGAGCTGGAACTGCTGTTAATGCTGCAACTGCAAAAATAACTCAGATTAATATTTAAGTGATGGTATCCTAGACCATAGGAGCCACCTTTTCAAAATTATTGGGGGTGCTAAGCCCAATGGAAATGACCCCTCCCTGAACACACACAAGGAATTTTTCTCAATATTGGGGGTGCTCAAGCACCCACAGAGTCGGCTCCAATGTACTAGACCATGCTGTATGTTCCAAAAATGACAGGTTGGTTAATCCATAAAAGGTACCACCTATTTGAGCACCAGAATTCTGAAGTTAACTCTGGTCCTCAAAAGCTCAGGCCTCAAATTAGTTAATCCTTAAAGTATAATTCTTCCAAGAAGCAAACTAGACTTATTAATTCAAAAGGCACAAAGGTGTAAACCAGACTAGGAATATCAGCCAGTACAGCTTCTCCCACTGTACCTCACCCAGTCAGTTATAGCTGTAACCCGTCCTTCTCTTACCAATAACTGTGGGCTCCAGATCCACAAAGACGGCTCTGGGCACATGTTTGCCAGCTCCAGTCTCACTGAAGAAAGTAGTAAATGAGTCATCGCCACCTCCGATAGTTTTTTCGCTGGGCATCTGCCCGTCAGGCTGTATGCCATGCTCCAGGCAGTACAGCTCCCAGCATGCGTTGCCCATCTGGACGCCAGCCTGGCCCACATGAACGGAAATGCACTCACGCTACAGAGGAGAAAAAAAATCAGATTAAAAAAAAAAAAGTGTTGCTTGGCTGAATGTTACTCAAACATTCACCACAGAAGATACTGGAGAAAGTACATCAAGCTGTATAAACGTTCACTGCAGTAGAAAGACGGACAATGTTGAGACATACCTAGATGAACAGAAATGAGAAGTCTCCAATAACTGACCCTGGGGCAGAGCCCACTGCACCGAGCTCTGCAATGTATAGCATTATTTGCAAAGAAATTGCCACAGACCACACTAAGGCAGGGAAGTAGGTCTCAGTGTTCCTTCAACCACTTCCTTACAAGTACAGAACTAGAGGAGGAGGAGCTGGGAGAGAATTGCCTGTGAAGGAGGTTTCACCACAACAGCCAAGACTACAAGTTCTCCAGCTTTTCATTAGTGAAGACAGACGGAAACTCCAGAGCCTGTGTGTGTGTGTGTGGGGGGGGGGGGGGGGGGGGGGGGGGTATTCAGAACCAGCCCCCATACACTTGCTGCAGAGAGCGTACAAATGCAGCTTTGCTTTTTACCCTGGGAATAAGCGGATACCAGTAACAGTAGTTGACGGCAGAAAAAGACCTGCACGGTCCATCTAGTCTGCCCAACAAGATAAACTCATATGTGCTACTTCTTGTGTATACCTTACCTTGATTTGTATCTGCCATTTTCAGGACACAGACCGTAGAAGTCTTGCCCAGAACTAGCCCCAACACCCAAACACCAGCCCCGCCTCCCAATCTCAGCTAAGCTTCTGAGGATCCATTCCTTCAGCACAGGATTCCTTTATGTTTATCCCATGCATGCTTGAATTCCGCTACCATTTTCATCTCCACCAACTCCCGCGGGAGGGCATTCCAAGCATCCACCACTCTACGTGAAAAAATACTTTGACATTTTTCTTGTAGCATTTGCTCATGTATTTGGCTGTGCAACTGAAGAGGTGGAGTTGCAAAACAGAAGCTCAAAAAGCTATTTTCTGGGTATTTTGCTAGAATTCTTGACCCCCCCCCCCCCCCCCAAAAAAAAAAAAAACTTGCAATGTTAGAAAATTGTTTTCACTGAATATTATAAGTGATTTTTAGTGCAAATTTCACTCATCCTATGGCTATCTATAAAGGCCGACGTCTAGCGGAAGACGCCATCTTCAAGCAGGCAAAAAAAATGCCAAGATTGTAAACCAGCAGGCCACCTTAAGTCTTACGGACACCACACTTAGTTCCCCTGAAGAAGCTTAATACAAGTGAAACAGAGATCCCCGTCAGGACCTTTAAAGTGACTGCTTTTTCGTACACAAGATGAAAATAAGATGGCTTGAACATGTTTCTTGGTGCACATTGATTAAAAATATTAAGGTTGATGACCAATGATAGAAATGGAGTCAAGCTAATGCCGACAGTGCTATGAATAAGGTGTCACGGCAGACGAGGTCTTTCCTACTTATGTATATCTTTAATAGTCTGAAGAAATTTTGCTGTCAGATAATTATAACTTCTAGTTTGATTTTGGTATGGTCATAATTTTTGCTGAAATTTCCATGTTTGCTTTTGAGTATCCAGTATAACTACATTTCTTCACAAAGTTTCATGAGTTTGGGAGTTCTTCAATTTCAAAAAAGCCTTTACCATGTGGAAACATTCTTTAGATATGGAAAAACCTTTATAAAATTATGTCCCCCCCCCCCCCCCCCCAAAAAAAAAGCATGTTTGCTTTGTCTAATGATCAAGGTCCTTCCATTTTAAGTCCTATTTGTAGATTGTGTTTTCAAACTACAATACTCAAAAGCAAAATTTACAGATTTAAACATTTTAAGTTTTACAAAACTAAACTGAAGATCCATCAGTCCCGTTGGCAGAAGGAAAGGTGAGGATCCAGAAGATGTCTCGGGAGTCTGGTGCTGTTAGGCAACCAAATGGGAAACCAGAGAGTTACCTGTCAAAAATACCACCCAGCTTAAATAACTACATTCCAAAACAATTATGTCAAGATGTTAAGCCAGTGTCGGTATACCCTAGACCTGTTGATATTTTCTGAAGATCTGACAGAACGTGATCAACAAGTCTATCAGGAAGAACAGCCATACCCTACACTAAAAATTTAATAGGTCCATATAGTATCTGCGACATATGCACATCTCTCAGTTTTAACTAAAATTAACAGTGGTTGGCTCTTCTCACCAGTCCTAAAGTTTTGGATGCAGGGTTCAAGTATTTACTTGTAGGACACATGGAAGTCTAGAAGACACTTGGCATGGTGGTGCGATATTGAAGCCAAACTGCCTATGTGACAAGCATGGTAATGATGCCAGTGTTCAATCATTGAGTGTAACATGCACTGAGTGGCAGATGTGGCTCTGGCTGGGCACATTGGTTGGTCTATCTGCCATCATCTATTGTCTTACTTGTGACATCTGACATTTTGAATTCCACCCCATCTTTACCAGCTTCTAATTTTAGATTCTGAATGAACATATCCAAGGTCTTCTGATTCTATTCAACACGGAGAAGTAAAAGCCTCAGAAATGAGATATGACCAGTTACTGGGAAATACCCAATGTACCTGAATGTAACTTGCCTTGAGCTACAATTATAAAGAGGCTCATTGGAGTTAAACAGGCAGGTGCTACTTGAGCTGGTGGCTGAGCTTTTTAACAAATGGTCTCTGCTGTACCTGTCCTGGTGTGGAGAGATTGGAAGAGACCAAGATTAACTATATTCTGGGCATGATGCTCTTATTTCTGGATTATTTCTACAAGGCTTTAGAGGGGACGCTCTCGTTTCCTTTGTAGGGACAAGCCCCACAGGATTGCGTGTGGAAGTTGAAGTTGCCTAAGGAGCTTGAAGGGGTGGGGGGTGAATTTTCCAGATTTCAAGTTGTATCATTTTGCGCTTTGGGGAGCCATGGCAGCGGCAGCCTGGTATTTAGCTGATGGTGGCGAGGAGCTTCCTAGGCGATTGCTGGTTGAGCGACATCTTGCAGCGCCTCACCCGCTATGCGCTTTGTTCACAGTGCAGGTTCAGTGGGTGGTGCCTCAATCTCTTATTCTGCAGGCAGCGCCCTTGGTGTTGGTTTGTCTGCCTTCTGACTGTTTCTTTGTGGAACATGTTGGTGGTTAAGGTGAGGGACTGGGCCATAAAGTGGCTTGAGTAGCAGGCGAGGGGAGTTTGGTATGTGGACCAGTTGCTCAGTAAAGCTTTCCTCAACCCCCCCCCCCCCCCCGCCTTTTTTTTTTTTTTTTTAATTGGTGAGGAAGGCAACAGCCAGAAAAAAAAACTTGCAGGGAGGCAAGGGGACACAGGGGGAGGCAGGGACCCAGAGAGGTATGCCCCTAAGGATGGCTCCAAGTGGCCAAACACCCCCAGACTCAACTGGTCAAAAAATTAGCCCAAGAGTAGTCCCAGTCTCGAAGAATCCAGGAGCTGGTGAGAAGTCATCCACCACCTGCTGGAGATAGAGCTATACTAGCTGGCTGATGGAGGGGCTGGTCGTCCAGCATCACTCACGTCAGCTTGTAATCTTCATCTCCACCTGTGGCAGACAGACAACCCACCAGTTCCTGCTGCCTGCGCGAAAATCAGTTACTAAGGATGTTTTCCCCGCCTCCCAAAAGTCTCAGGGTGGAGCTATGTTGTGTGTTATCTTTACAGTAGTCTCATTTCTGGGATATGAAGGTTATGAGGATTAATTAGCTTTCAAATGGGGCATACGCCACAATGGACACCACTCCTTACAGGGGAAGTGGAGAGCTAAATAGACCACCGCATGGTGGGAGATGCACTATGTCAACAGTATCCACCTCAGGGAAAATGGCAGCTAAGATATATTCAAGGTGGCTCTCCGAGAGGTATTCTAGAAATGTGCATATACTCACACTTCCCCAGCATCCTCCAAACGTCAAGCAAATCGAAACTTGGGCAACAAATCACTTCCTCCCCCCAGCAGGGGAGGGGTTACACCCGCCCCTTTACAGTAGTTGTCTGGTCATACGTAGGGTCAGCATCATCATTAAAATGACCACCAAGTACAACTGCACAACATAATCTCAAGAGTGCCGGAAAGAAGAATCCATCATACACTAGGACCATACATGGACATCAAGACATAGGGAGTGCCATAAAGACCACCCAGCAGACCTGCCCACCCCAATAACATCCGTGTTCTTCCAAAGGTTATCACCTTATTAGAAGTGCTACACCAGCAGAGAAGAAGGACAACAAAGATGATTAAGGTGCCCTTGGCCTGGATTGGCCGCTGTCGTGGACAGGATGCTGGGCTCGATGGACCTTTGGTCTTTTCCCAGTGTGGCATTACTTATGTACTTATGTCCTCTACTTGGCTCACTTTTATTACATAGAGCAGTGATTTAACCTATTGTGATGTCATAGTGGCTCATTCCACCAATAAGAGCCAACCTCATTAGTGATGTCACAATGGCTTGATTGTATAGAATGTTTGTACGTTTGGGAAGCTCACCAGGTGCCCTTGGCCTGGATTGGCCGCTGTCGTGGACAGGATGCTGGGCTCGATGGACCCTTGGTCTTTTCCCAGTCTGGCATTACTTATGTACTTATGTCCTCTACTTGGCTCACTTTTATTACATAGAGCAGTGATTTAACCTATTGTGATGTCATAGTGGCTCATTCCACCAATAAGAGCCAACCTCATTAGTGATGTCACAATGACTTGATTGTATAGAATGTTTGTACGTTTGGGAAGCTCGCCAGGTGCCCTTGGCCTGGATTGGCCGCTGTCGTGGACAGGATGCTGGGCTCGATGGACCCTTGGTCTTTTCCCAGTGTGACATTACTTATATACTAAGAGGATGGGACAACTTCGTTATGAGGAAAGGCTAAAGCAGGTAGGGCTCTTCATCTTGGAGAAAAGGCAGCTGAGGGGAGATATGATAGAGGTCTATAAAATAATGAGTGGAGTTGAACGGGTAGATGTGAAGCATCTGTTCACGCTTTCCAAAAATACTAGGACAAGGGGGCATGCGATGAAGCTGGAGTGCAGTAAGTTTAAAACAAGAGAAAATTTCTCTTTACTCAGCATGTAATTCGACTCTGGAATTCGTTGCCGGAGAATGTGGTTAAGACAGTTAGCTTAGCAGAGTTTAAGAAAGGTTTGGACGGCTTCCTGAAGGAAAGGTCATAGAATGTTATTAAAGGAACATAGGGGAAAGCCACTATTCCTGGGACAGGCAGTACAAAATGCTTTGCTCCGTGGATCTTGTCGGGTGATTGTGACCTGGATTGGCCACTGTCGGAGACAGGGTGCTGGGCTAGATGGACCTTTGGTCTGTCCCAGTGTGGCAATGCTTATGTCTTATGTCTCTACAGTGAGTAGGGGCAGTGGAATAGAAACTACATCCTACCCAGTCTCATCGTAGCTTCCGATTACTACTACTACTACTATTTAGCATTTCTATAGCGCTACAAGGCATACGCAGCGCTGCACAAACATAGAAGAAAGACAGTCCATGCTGAAAGAGCTTACAATCTAATAGACAAAAAATAAATAAATAAAGTAAGCAAATCAAATCAATTAATGTGATCGGGAAGGAAGAGAGGAGGGTAGGTGGAGGCGAGTGGTTACGAGTCAAAAGCAATGTTAAAGAGGTGGGCTTTCAGTCTAGATTTAAAGGTGGCCAAGGATGGGGCAAGATGTAGGGGCTCAGGAAGTTTATTCCAAGTCACTTAAATGTGTCTCCTGCAAAAGGGCTACCCCAGCCCCCCAGTGACGCAAGAGTGCCAGAATCTTCTATTTGATGGGGGAAGTCACCCCACCTACCCGCACCGAGAGGCTCAAGCGCTAAATGACAAGAAACAATGTGCCATCGAGTACAAGTGCAAAAGTCACCCACAGCCTTTACTGTACATTCTCTCATTTCTCAACGTTTAAAAAGCATCCAAAGCAGACAAGACAGACGAGAGGAGGCGGCAACCAGTGGAAGGAAGCAGCGTTTTCAGCCTCAGGCTGGTCACACTATTGACATTAGAACATACTTCATCACATGATCCATCTGCAAACAAAGACTTTATACTCTAGGCAGGCCAGGCGGCCACACCCTCCCTCCAGTTCACTGCACCTACTCAACACTCCCTTTAGGACAGATTGTGCCAGGGACCAAAGCACAGGGCAGGATCAGGGGTCAGGCCGCAGGGCAAAGCAAGAAGCCAAGGCAAAGATACGCTCACTGTGAGGGATTTGGAGTTAGCTGATGTCTTTCAGCATTAGTTCAAGGTGTTACATTTTTAGGCACAACAGAGGGATTTATCTGGTAGAATAATAGAGACTTCCACGAGGTGACAATCAAGCTATTTGCCTGTAAATGCGCTATTTGCAAGGGTACTTGCTAGGATTCAGCTCCCCTGTGGACCCCAGTCCCAGAATTACTAACACCATACACCTTTCACTCCGACAGCTGAGGAGAGCATTGGAAATCTCTTGCTGTAGCCTGCACTCAGTATCCCAAAACGTCATACAGAAGGCCCTGTCACACTGCTTCCGATAGTTTCCCTTCTTTATCTCATGATCAAAGTCTATTACCAGCTCTCTGGAAGGGCCTTTAATCCCATCCCCATCTCTGCAGGGTTACATAGTAACATAGTAGATGACGGCAGAAAAAGACCTGCATGGTCCATCCAGTCTGCCCAACAAGACAAACTCATATGTGTATATCTTACCTTGATTTGTACCTGCCTTTTTCGGGGCACAGACCATATACGTCTGCCCTCCTCTATCCTCACCTCCCAACCACCAAGCCCTCCCCACCTGCTCCACCACCCAATTTCGGCTAAGCTTCTGAGGATCCAGTCCTACTGCACAGGATTCCTTTATGCACACATCCTTTATCTCACAGCATCAGAGGCCCTCAGCTCTCATCCTGTGCTCTTTGGCAGATGTCAAGTTGTGATCATGTACCAGTCATAACACCTCTACATCCCAGAAGTCATTTTATTTCTCTCTATTGACCCCATGGCATAGATTAGTGTTTCCCAAATCCAGTCCAGGAGTACTCCTCGCCAGTCAGGTTTTCAGGATATCCACAATGACTATGCAGGAAAGAGATTTGCCTACACTGTCTGCATTAGATACAAAATCTCCTTCATGCATAGTCATTGTGGATTTCCTGAAAACCTGACTGGCAAGGGGTACTCCAGGACCGGACTTGGGAAACACTGGGATATAATGGAGATTAGTGCCCCATCCCCATCTAAAAGGGAGGGATGATATCACGTACAAATTTTCTAGAAGTTCCCTTAGGTCCTACAGCAGAGTTTTTATCCATTTTCTTTGCAGACTTAGGTTTTCAGGATATTCACAATCTGAATAGTCCAAATCTGGCTGGCTGGGGGGCCTCCAGGACCAGGTTTGGGAACCACCGACTTAGTTGCATTGCTGCCAACTCACCCCTAGCAGTGATGATCGCCTGGACACTGATGTGCACGTGACGTGTAAACACAAGCCCCGACTATGAGAATCAAGAACAGACTAGGGTATGTTCTTGAATCATTGAGTGGAACCAGTTAATGCAACTGGAACCACAGTATTAACAGTGACTCGGAGCTCAAAATCTCTAATATTCCCCCAGCACAGGGGTGATCTTTGTTCCTGTCACAGCATTTGAATATATTACCCTGAGATCTTCCCTGCCTCCTCTCAAATCCTGCAAAGGATTTCCTGGGTATTAGGCCACATGTGAGCATCACCCCCTGTACCAGCAGAATGTCCCGTTTAAATCCACAGTAAAATGGTTTAAAAAAAGATATCCTGAAAACAAACCAAAGAGCAGCAAGTGTTGCTGCTAACAGGACTGAATAGCTAGTTCTCCATCCCTAAAAAGAATCCCTCAAACACATAGTCCCAAGCCTATATGAATCCCGTTCCACTGCCGGCTCCAGGTATTCAATGCTCAAAATTTCCTCTCTCTCCCCCTCATCATCTGTCCTTGTTACCGTTTCTGAAGCAGGAGACATAGGAGTCTGTTACCCTAAAAGGGGACGGCCAGAGACAGGTCTAGTTTGGGGAGGGAGGCTGAGGTTAATGCTAGGAATTTGGGGAAGGGACCAGATACTGTCACTGTGGACAAGGGAAGACCCAATACTCACTTGGTCTGAGGGATGAGCCCAGACACTGCCACCAAGGACAGTATTTATTGGGGGACTGGGGCGCCCCAATACTGTGTAATTGATTGCAGTACTAGAGGTTTGGAGAGGAGCACAGAAACCCTCTAGTAGGCTATTATCGGGGGCTGGGAAGAAGGTCCTGTAGCTCCGAGATGGTGACACTGCACTTTACTCAGAAGTTTATTTGGTGTTGCAAAAAGTCTAAGACAGGAAACCCAAAACCTCATTTCCTGCTAATTTAGAAACTGAATCTCACTGATCTCCACCCAGAATACTTCTCACCCTTCTACCCTGTCCTGTCATCCCAACTTAACATTCAATATGCAAGTTGTCTGAAAGTATGATCGGAAGTCTTCCTCTAACACCCCTGATCCCTTGTTACCCCCAAGACCTCAAAACCACGACACTCTTCTCTTGCCACCTGCCCCTACAGCTCTTACAGGCTCTGCCTAAACTGTCCCAGTCAAGGATGCATCTCCTCCCTTTCCCTACCCCACAGAGGATCCTGGCCAATACCACCACCTACCACCCTTTCCCTGTGCAGAGCAAGGACCAGGAACAAGATTTGCTTGCCTTTTTATGACCCTCCTGTGTCCTCTCTGCACACTTTCTACTCTCCCGCCCTGCCCCTAACAATAAGCTCTAAGCCCAGCCCCATGCACTGATCCCTGGCAGCAGCTGTCTGTTCACATGAGACTGAACAACACCAATGCCAGGAAGGACGTGAGCAGGAGAGGCAGGTGCAGCAAGACCAGTCAAGGAGGCTTTCCAGAGCTTCCAAATCAGCTGTAGGTCTTCTAGGCCCCGTGCCAGAGACCTCTGAAGACCAGTTGTCCATCATTAATAGATGTGCTGACCACAGGAGTTACCACCACTGCCACAAGGGTGAGATTTGCTTGTCTAGGATCAATAGTGATTTCAGCTTTCTTCCTTCGATTGCATAATCCAAATATTAACCACTGCAGAATAAACGCTTCTACAGCCAGTCTAAACTGCCCAAGTTACTGTTCTTCAGGCTTCTGTGATTCATATAAAAACGTTGAATAAATCAAGCTACTAAACTCAGAACCACTTAAGTCCCTCCCTCCCTCCCTCAACCAAAAGGTCCCCTAGGAAAGTGCTCAGAGGCTCATTATGGCTTTGATACAGATCAGACACGTACAACATTTGTCTACTGAACCCATTGGAAAAGCAATTAGGTGGGATAGTTGTACATCAGATCAGGAATAGTTTGTCCTTGAGCCTCCTCAGCTTTCCTCTTATGAGCCACAGACGCCTCACTGCTATCATATAACCAAACTGAAGCTCCTCAGCAATAAACCAGAGGGTGGCTTTACTCCTGAGACCATATCTTATTCCAGACAGAGGACAAAGATGGGAATACTTGGCCCCAATAACTTCATCTCCTCACAGCCAGCAGACATGAACCTCCATCCCAACTACCTGCAATAATTGCTTCTCAACTTATTACTGGCCCAGGGAGCGAATCTCTCCCCACCCATCCCAGGTCCCTCTGCCAGGCTTTCTGACAACGTGACACCACATGCTCCATATTACATAGCAGGTCAGAAAACCTATTCCCATTTATGAAAACAACCTCCAATGTTCAGTATGGAACCTGACATTAGGAACGAGAAGATCTTCCACTGCAAAGTCCAAGTTTAATAGCTGGAGAGCAACACTTCTAGTACAGTGCTGTGTACACTGATGGGGCAGTATTAACACAGTACTAAACATTGTGAAAGCAGGAAATAGCAACTTACACAACGGAGCCCCCAGCCCTGTCACAAAACAGCCCCCCCCCCCCCCCCCCCCATTTCCTGTACAACCTAGTTAATACTAATTAATGTTAGCTAATCTTTTGATAACATACTGTTAAATGTAAACCGCTTAGAACTGGTTATAAATGCCAAATTGCCCCATGTAAGCCGCATTGAGACTGCCATGAGTGGGAAAGCGCGGGGTACAAATGTAACAAAAAAAAAAACAAAAAAAATTTTTAAATTACGTTAAACAGCAGGAAACGTTCAAAGCAGCTAATCTTCCACCCCGCAGAAACTCACTTAAGCAAGGAAAACCAGAGGTTAGAAAAGCTACTACACTTCTGAGTCACATTCAAGTACAGCAGGTATTTCTCAGTCCCTGCAGGGCTGAGTCTGTATGTGAGGCAGGAGAAAGTTCTAAGAATGGTTCGGGTAAACCGTGGAGGATCCACGTTTTACCCGACCCCCCCCCCCCCCCAAGAACTTCTCCGCAAGCTGATCACAAGGCGCAGCCGTGGCAAATGCCCCCCCCCCCTCCGCAAGCTGATCACAAGGCGCAGCCGTGGCAAATGCCCCCCCCCCCCCAAAAGAAAATAGTCCTGTAATTAGTGTGACGGGGCTCGTGTCGGCCCCCTCTCATCGGGTCACAGCTGCCCCTGTTGGCTCTCGGACTCACCATGTCTGCGGTTCGGTTCTTCTCACTCGCAACCTACGACGAGTCTCAGTGAGAATTTATGAAAAAGGAAACGCGCACTGCGGCACCTTATATAAGAATGGGCGGGCTTAGTGATAACCCCGCCCAAAGGAGGGGCGTACCATCTCAGACCGCGCCCCCAAGAGGGAGGGACCCCCAAAGCCGTGCCCCTTGTGGAAGAATCACGAGGGACTTGTGTTTCCTGAATCCAGTTAAAAGCAGCAGCACCTTGACTCGGTATCTAACATCTAGAAGAAGCTTCAGCCAGCGCCCCCCCCCCAGCCACAGAGACTCCCTCAACCCCCTCCTCCTCACCCCCCCCCCCCCCCCCCAGATATTCAGCTTCTCCCCTTCTCTATCTTACATAAGTATTGCGATCAACGACAACACCTAGATCCCTTTCTTGGTCGGTGATTCCTGTCTTCCTCATAAGAAAATAAAAGTAGCCATACTGGGTCAAACCAATGGTCCAACTACCCTGCATCCTGTTTTCCAAACAGTGGCCAAATCGTGGCAACATTCCATATAGAACCCCAAAGAATAGAAAGATTCCATGTAAGAACCCCAAAGAGTTGCAACATTCTGTGTAGAACCCCAATGAATAGCAAGATTCCGGAATCCTAAAGAGTGACAAGATTCCATGCAGAAACTCAAGAGTAGCAACATTTCATACTACCAATCCCAGGGCAAGCAGTTGCTTCCCATATCTGTCTCAATAGCTGACTATGGACTTTTCCTCCAGGAATTTGTCCAAAACATTTTAAAACCCAGCTAGGCTAACCGCTGTTACCACTAAAGTGTTCAGCACTTCCCTTCTCTGCCTTACCCCCTCTCCAAATCTTCAGCATCTCCCTCCCTTTCAGGTCTGCCTCACTGCTTCTGCTCTACTGCCACCTGGGCCTGTGGCTGAAGAAAAGCCCTTCTGACCCTCCTGAGCATACAGTATGTGAATGAGTAAATCTCTGTGCTGGCCAATGCTCAGTCTCCAAACTGTGCTGCTCTAGTGGTTGGGAACACCCTGTTTATTCCGCTTTATTTTGGGGAAAGCATCATGGGGGAGGGATCAGATCATAAGCTCCACCTCCGAGTGGGCTGAAGCTATTTAGCAGGAAAACATCTGAGCTAGAACTCCCGAAGGTATGGTGTGGAGAAAGAATATCTCAGCAGACCACATCTGGTTACAATACATCTGGCCAGAGCAAAGGACACATCTGCAAATCTGCCCAGAGCAAAAGGAGGGGGAGAGTGTGGGAGAGGCCCAGCCACACCTTGAGTGCTGGTGCAGTTCTGGTCGCCCCTCCCAATAAATAAAAGGTTCAGAGAAGGGTGACAAAAATGATAAATGTGGATAGAACTCCTCCTTCTTCAAGAGAGGCTAAATAGGTCAGGACAACTGACAGGGGATATGATAGACATTTCAGTGGCCTGAAAACCAGGGAAACTGGGTTCAATTCCCAGTGCAGCTCCTTGCGACTCTGGACAAGTCACTTAACCCTCCATTGCCCCTGGTACAAAATAAGTACCTGAATATATGTAAACCGCTTTGAATGCAGTTGCAAAAACCTCAGAAAGGCGGTTTATCAAGTCCCCTTTCCCTTTCCCACTTTCCCTTATGACATCACAATATCAGAAGTGAGCCAAGTATCGGGCAATCAAGCCATTGTGACATCACTGATGAGGTTGGCTCTTATTGGTGGAATGAGTGGAGGAGTAGCCTAGTGGTTAATGCAGTGAACTCTGATTCTAGGGAACTGAGTTCAATTCCCACTGCAGCTCCCTGTGACTCTGGGCAAGTCACTTAACCCTCGATTGCCCCTGGTACAAAATAAGTACCTGAATATATGTAAACCGCTTTGAATGTAGTTGCAAAAACCTCAGAAAGGCAGTATATCAAGTCCCATTTCCCTTTCCCTTATGACATCACAATATCAGAAGTGAGCCAAGTATTGGGCAATCAAGCCATTGTGACATCACTAATGAGGTTGGCTCTTATTGGTGGAACGAGTGGAGGAGTAGCCTAGTGGTTACTGCAGTGGACTTTGATCCTGGGGAACTGAGTTCGATTCCCACTGTAGCTCCTTGTGACTCTGGGGAAGTCACTTAACCCTCCATTGCCCCTGGTACAAAATAAGTACCTGAATATATGTAAACCACTTTGAATGTAGTTGCAAAAAACACAGAAATATGGTATATCAAGTCCCATTTCCCTTTCCCTATTTGAGATTCTACATGAAATGTTGCTAGTGGAGGTGTAGAGGACTTTGATCCTGGGAAACTGGGTTCAATTCCCACTGCAGCTCCTTGTGACTCTGGACAAGTCACTTAGGGACTCTTTTTCGGGTCTACCACTGGCCCAAAGCGGCCGCCGGCGGTACTTCTGCCCCATGTGAGCACCATTTCCAGGGGAAAAAGAAACCCCCTGGAAATGGTTTGCGCAGCGGTAACCCGGTGGTAATCGGGCTTCACCATGCGCTGCCCAGTTACCGCTGGGTTGGCATAGAAGCCATTATCGGCACCTCAATGGGTGGTGGTCAGGGCTCCCTGCCATATGGCCATGTGGTAAGAGTTCTCTTTTTTTACCCGCTGCGGGGAGAAAACAGCCCCCACCGCCAGTGCTTGGTAAAAGGGCCCCTTAGGGAGGAATTAATCAAGCGGAGTTACGGCCTTAAAGTGCTAAAGACCATTCTATACCTACGGGCTTTTGGCATTTAGCGTGTGTTAAGGTCATAACACTGCTTGATGAATTCCCCCCTTAACCCTTCATTCCCCAAGTACAAAATAAGCACCTGTATATAATATCAAATCCTATCCCCTAAATGTCAGCAGACAAAGACCCGAACAGTCCATCCAGTCTGCCCAACAAGGTACCAGAGTTGAATCTGGCATCTCCACAGGATCCACTTCTTTATAATTAAACACTGATATTCTTAGCTGCTCATTTTCAAAGCACAGAGACTTACAATAATAACCTATGTAACGTTTATGTGTTTGGAAAATGAGCCTCTTAATTTCTGTCTCTCCCTGACAATTTTGGGGCACGGACTGTAGAAGTCCTACTTCCCTACTGCTAGACTTGCCATTGAAGCCCACCCCAGCCATGATCCTGATCTGTTTTTGCCATTTGTGGGACCCAGATCGTAGAAGTCTGCCCAGCAGTGGTCTTACTTCCCAACCTCCGAAGCTGTCACTCCAGTTATGAGGCCATTCAACTTTTGCTTTAATTGGATTCCATCCTTTTTCTACATAGTGATCCTCTGTGTTTATCCCGCGCATCCTTGAATTCCGTCACCATTTCTGTCTTCACAACGCCTTGCGAGAGGGCATTCCAGGCATCCATCTTCCTTTCTGTGAAAAAGTATTTCCTGATGTTGCTCCTAAGTCTCCCATCCTGGATCCTCAACTCATGACCTCTAGTTCGACTGTTTCACCGTCTCTGAGAAAGATTAGTTTGCAAATTAATACTTTTAAACATCTGTATCACATCCCCCCTATCCTTCCATTTCTCTAGGGCGGTCCTCAGAGACCATCTGAATATGCATGAGATGTATTAGCATGCACTTCCTCCATAGCATGCAAATATCTTTATGCATATTCATTGTGGGTATCCTGAAAACCCGACTAGCCAGGTGGTCCCCGAAGACTGGGTTGAAAACCACTGCTCTAGGGAATACATATTTGGGTCCTTCAAGTCTTTCTCATACATCGGTGGTTTCCAAGGTCCTTGAGGCAGCCCAGCCAGTCAGGGTTTCAGGATATCCACAATGAATATTCTTGAGAGAGATATACCCTGTTTCCCCGAAAATAAGACAGTGGTTTATATTAATTTTTGCTCCCAAAGATGTGTTAGGTCTTATTTTCGGGGAAACAGGGTATCATGATTGGATTATTCCAGTTCTTTACTCCAAGGCGTACCTCAATATCAGCTGCAGAGGCTACAAGCTGTTCAAAATACCGTAATACAGTAAAATTGCAGCTTCTTAGAGAAAATGGCCATTGCAACTTTTAGCAGTAGCTTCCTAGAATTTCAGCAGCCTTTTTAATTTCACAGCAGCAGGACAAGAAGTCAGCATTAAGTAAATTAAGAGGAAGCCTTGATACAGCTTGGTGAAACATGAGTCGGCACAACAATCCCCCTACAACGAAAAAGAAGGAGACTGAGCAATACAGTGCACAGAATCTCCATTTACCTACCGTAAGATAAGTACAGCATTCTAAGTACTACTACTACTACTATTTAGCATTTCTATAGCGCTACAAGGCATACGCAGCGCTGCACAAACATAGAAGAAAGACAGTCCCTGCTCAAAGAGCTTACAATCTAATAGACAAAAAATAAAGTAAGCAAATCAAATCAATTAATGTGAACGGGAAGGAAGAGAGGAGGGTAGGTGGAGGCGAGTGGTTACGAGTCAAAAGCAATGTTAAAGAGGTGGGCTTAGTCCTTAGGGTTCCTAATACCCCCTTCTCCCCCTTCCCCCCATGTACCTTCTGTTGGGACACTCACCCAGTTTTAAAGATGTCAGGAGGCTGCTGAACGTCTGTGGGGAAGGGCAGCGGTGGCTCGACTTCAGCCTTTCCCTTCAATGTCCCGCCCTCGTGGAAACAGGAAATACCTCATCAGAGGAAGGCGGGACACTGACGGGAGAGACTGGACTCGAGCTGCTGCAGCGACTTAAAATAACAGTGAGCTTTAAATGCAGGGTGGCGTGTCCGGAACGGAATGGAAGGTAATATGTCGGGGAGTTGAGGGCGGGCTCAGCCGGGGGGTGGGAGGCGGAAGATACAATTTGCAGCTAGGTCTTACTTTCGGGGGAGGCCTTATATTTAGCAATTCAGCAAAACCTCTACTAGGTCTTATTTTCGGGGAAACAGGGTACATACACTGCCTCCACCACATGCAAATCTCTCTCATGAATATTCATTGTGGATATCCTGAAAGCCTGGCTGGCTGGGATGCCTCCAGGATCAGGGTTGGGAACCACTGTCATACGTCTTTTGGCACGACCCCCATATCTTTTTTGTCACTTTCCTCTGAACCGCCTCAGGTCTTTTGATGTGCTTAGCGAGATACGGCCTCCAAAATTGAACCTACTACTCCAAATGGGGCCTCACCAATGACCTGTACAGGGGAATTAACACCTCTTTTCTTCCACTGAATATGCTTCTCTCTATGTAGCCTAGCATCCTTCTGGCTAGGCCACCGCCTTGTCACATTATTTCATTGCAAGATCTCTCTCTTGGTCTGTGCTTATCAGCCTCTCACTCCCTAGTAAATATGACTCTTGAGTTTCTCATGAGAGATTCCTCAGAAAATTAAAGAGTCATGGCATAGGAGGCAATGTTCTGGTGTGGATTAGGAATTGTTTATTGGACAGAAAACAGAGGGTAGGGTTAAATAGTCATTTCTCTCAATGGAGGAGGGTGAACAGTGGAGTGCCACAGGGATCAGTACTGGGACCAGTGCTATTTAACATATTTATAAATGATATGGAGATCGAAAGGACGAGTGAGGTGATTAAATCTGCAGATGACACAAAACTATTCAAGGTTGTTAAAACACTTGAGGAATGTGAAATATTGCAGGAAGACCTCAGGAAATTGGAAGACTGGGCATCCAAATGGCAGATGAAATTTAATGTGGACAAATGCAAGGTGATGCACACTGGAAAGAATAATCCGAATCATAGTTACCTGATGCTAGGGTCCAGCTTGGGGGTCAGCACCCAAGAAAAAGATCTAGGTGTCGTAGATAATACGCTGAAATCTTCTGCTCAATGTGCGGCGGCCAAAAAAGCAAACAGGATGCTAGGAATTATTAGGAAAAGGATGGTGAATAAGACCGAAAATACTATAATGCCTTTGTATTGCTCCATGGTGCGTCCGCACCTTGAGTATTGCATTCATTTCTGGTCGCTGTATCTCAAAAAAGACATAGCGGAATTAGAAAAGGTTCAAAGGAGAGCGACCAAAATGATGAAAGGGATGGAACTCCTCTCGTATGAGGAAAGGCTAAAGAGGTTAGGGCTCTTCAGTTTGGAAAAGAGCTGGATGAGGGGAAATATGATTGAGGTCTACAAAATCCTGAGTGGTGTAGAATGAGTAGAAGTAAATTGATTTTTTACTTGTTCTAAAAGTACAAAGACTAGGGGACACTCAAGGAAGTTACATGGAAATACTTTAATAAAAAGTAGGAGGATTTAAAAAAGGTTTGGACAAGTTCCTGGAGTAAAAGTCCATAGTCAGCTATTGAGACAGAAATGGGGAAGCCACTGCTTGCCCTGGGATTGGGATCATGGAATGTTGCTACTATTTGGGTTTCTGCCAGGTACTTGTGACCTGGATTGGCCAATGTTGGAAAAAAGATACTGGGCTAGATGGACCATTGGTCTGACCCAGTATGGCTACTCTTATGTCTAGCCACCAGGACCCTTTATTTTATCTGTGGATGTACTAGTTTTGATATTTTGCTATTGTCTTCCTAGTGAGAGCAACAGACACCCCAAATAAATGATTTGTGTAGGATCTCTGGGGTTAGCATTACCCCCTAGAGAGAGATCAGCTCCGTAGAGCTATTCTGCTTTATTTCTATATGGATTGTACTGTTTTTAAATCTTGATTGTTCATCACTGAACTGGTGATACAGAAGGGCTGAAGTCAGTGCAGTGAGGAGAAGAACCCACATGCCATGAACAGGTCAAGTGAGTTTCCATGTGACGGAAGCAGAAGGGAGGGAAGGAGCCATCTCTGGGCACAAACCTGTCTGTGGAGAGTCAGTTGCTGCTGGAAGTTGTGTGTTGGATTCAGGATAGGGCAGATTATTATCAAATTATCCTAGTCCTAGGTAACACCCTCGCTGCACCCAGAACACACCCTGTAGCCCTTTTGCATCAGGTGTGGCATCAAATGATGCCATTAATGGGGAAAACAACCTACACACAATGCTGCTGACACATTTCTCTTAACATCCTGTAAACGATAATTGCCTTGTATAGCCCAAAAGGTGACAGAAGTTACAGGAAATCAGGGAAGCTGGTGAGCTCAGCCAGGATCCACAAGAGTCAACAGAAACCACCAAAATATATATGTAGCCCCCCCTCCCCCACCGATATTCAGCTGGCAGCTTCTGAAACTGTCCCCGGATATTTAATGTCATGCCATTTCCGGTGATGGAAGCAGGATACTAGGCTCGAAGGACCATTGGTCTGACTCTATTCTTAGGGCTTTTTTTGGATGGCTCTAACTTAACCAGGTATGTGAGTGTTCAGCGCTGGACAATTAAGAATGGTATTTATGTAGTTTGAGTTGCCTGCTAAACTTAACTGGACAGAGCTTGAATATTCACATATAGCCAGCTAAGTTGTGAAACATAACCAGTTATCGGATAACTGATAAGAGCTAATATTCAGTGGAGACAGTGGCGATCCTAGGTTGGCTGCCACCCAGGGAGGATCGCCGCTGCGCACCCCCCCCCCCCAGGTGCAGCGGCGTCCGTCCCCCCAGGGTGCAGCATGACACCCCCCCCGGTGCAATGACACCCCCCTCCCTGGCGCATCAAGCCCCCCGCCGGGTGCATTATTGGCTGCTGGAGGGTGCAGAGAGCAGCTGCGTGCCTGTCAGCTCCACTGGCTTCCTGCTCCCTCTGCCCCGGAAGAGGAAGTAACCTGTTCCGGGGCAGAGGGAGCAGGGAACCAGCAGAGCCAACAGGTGCGCGGCTGCTCTCTGCACCCTCCAGCAGCGTGCACCCGGGGTGGACCGCCCCCACCGCCCTACCCTTGCTATGAGATAACCAGCTAAATGTTATTTAACTACTAACCGTTTCTATAGAGCTACTAGACATATGCAGCGCTGTACATGTTACATACAGGTACTTTCTCTGTCCCTAGAGGACTCACAATTTCAGTATTTGTATCTGGGGCAGTGGAGGGTTAAGTGACTTGTCCAAGGTCACAAGGAGCTGCAGTAGAAATTGAACCCAGGTTACCAGGGCCAAAGCCCGCTGCACTAACCACTATGCTATTCCAGTACTGAGACCCACATACAGCACTGCCAGTGTGCTCTCATTCCTTCTTTTCAGCACCCCCTGCTGTTCTGGGTGGGCAATGTCTCCCAATGAGTTACTTTTGCACATACCGTGACAGTAAATGAACCTCACTCTTAAGCCAGGGTATGTGGAGTAGGATCTCAGTCTCCTAAATTAACTGCAAACACTCGGTATAGTACCTGCATCATCTCTAAGAGAGCTTCCCTCTGGAGGTCGTAAAATGTAACATGTACAGGTGATCTGTCCTGCTGTGGTTGCAAATTCCTTTTAATCAAGCTCGCAGAACCCAGTAGAATGGGAAATTTTTCTGTATCCTTCAACCACTTTTTCCTGGTCTCTGCATTTTTTTGGTAGTTAAGGATCTTCCCTCTCTATCCGACTCAGAGAATAATCCCTTGGCACTGACACTATCGCTACAATTTGGGGGCACTGGTGAGCGCATGATGGTTAAAGCTCTATCAGTTTTCCCAAATTAGCAGTGATCTGAGCAGATTTATCCAGCACTTAGGAGCAGCAAGCTCCAGTTGAAGAAGGTGGGGGGGGGGGGGGAATGCTGACCCCTGATTTTTACCATGAGTAGCACACAGCAGTGATGGAGGGGTACAGTTAGATGGTGGGCCAAGTATGCCAAGGTGGGGAGGGAACAGCTGGTCCAGTAGTAGAGTGGGTGCTATTGGAGATCAGATCACAGTGGATACAGATGGACAAAGACATGTCAGAAATCTGTGCTTTATTGGCAGATTTGAATGGTAAACTGGACACCATCTCATAAGAGCCCAAGAAGATAAGTGTTGCCATACTGGGACAGACCAAAGGTCCATCAAGCCCAGTATCCTGTTTCCAACAGTGGCAAATCCATAGTAGTAACATAGTAAATGACGGCAGATAAAGACCTGTATGGTCCATCCAGTCTGCCCAACAAGATAAACTCATTTTACATGGTATGTGATACTTTATACCCGAGTTTGATTTGTCCTTGCCTTTCTCAGGGCACAGACCGTAGAAGTCTGCCCAGTACTATTCTTGTACTAAGTTCTGAAGCTAACGTTGAAGCCCCTTAAAATTTACACTCCAGCCCATTCCTATCTATTCAGTCACAATCAGGGCATAGACCGTAGAAGTCTGCCCAGCTCCCATTTTGTTTCCCAATTACCAGCGTCGCCACCCGATCTCTGCTAAGATTCCATGGAACCATTCCTTCTAAACAGGATTCCTTTGTGTTTATCCCACGCATGTTTGAATTCCATTACCATTTTATTTATTTATTTTATTTGTAGCATTTATACCCCGCTCTTTCCCGCTCAATAGCAGGTTCAGTGCGGCTTACAAGGTGTGGTACAGAGTATCACAGAGATAACAGAAAGTATTGTACAAGGTATGGTACAAAGTCTCACATAGATGATACAAAGTATGGTACAAAG